>NC_134373.1:29060984-29364015 GCF_035582795.1 Mycteria americana
GACTAAGTATGCTTCCCACCTCCATCAAGAGGCAGCTCACACCCACCTGTAATGTGTGAAATATGTATTTAACATTTTAAAGCTTCCTTCATAAATCACTCCCATTTGTCCAGAGGAACCCAGATGGATTCTTGAAAAGCCCTTACTGGCACACATACAAAGCCCCCAAATGCAGGCACTGAAGCAAAACTTGATACAGTCAAGCAGGTATTTTAGATTTTCATGAAACCTGCTGCTGTCATAATACAGTTTGAGAGGAAGGAAGAAAATAACCTATCATTTTTTGGGCTATAACCACGAACTTCATCGTACTGAAGATATTTTTTCCTCCTGTATGTCTCATTATTTCACTTGGGAAGGGTTTTTTTTCCACACACACAAAAAAAAAAGAGGGAGAAATTCAACTCAAATTCTGTATTGTGTAAAATATTGGTGAACTTGCCTAAAGTCAGCCTTTTTCTATGTGCCATCATTATAGGAGCCATTTTATGGCTAACCAGCTAATAAATAAATAAATATAATGCACAAGCCTTCCATCTAATGGAAGCTTCCTATATATTGTTCCAAAACTACTTTTGCATTAATGAAACCATTATTACTAGCCACAGCCTAAGTGCAATTAATGTAAATGCCATGAAGATTCTACTCATATTTTTTCCACAACTTAATTAGGATGGTGAGACTTTTAATAGCTCTGCACCTCTTTCCCCTAAATGAAGAAAATCTCATTGTCCTTGTAATTCTTACTTTCATTACAACAGCAGCATGAGAGATGGATTAGGTCCCTAATGAGCCTTTCGAATGAACAGCCCCATGAACTTGCTGAGGCATTGTAGTGAGAAATGTACATTAGTTAGGCTTTGGCCTTTACAAATTAGCAAAAATTCAACACGAAAATTTTTCCCCCTTCATCTTCCCATTATGTTTTGAAATGCAGGATGTTGAAAAATTGGGAGAAAACAGTCCCAAGAGCAACTGCATAAAAGCATGGCATCTGTTATCATTGGTGTCCCCTAGTGTCCTTTTTTCCCTTCGTGTTTTAAGACTACTGGATCAAAGATTTAAAATCTCATTAAGCTAAAACTATGCATTAAGTATCTTCTTGCCATTGCATTTTATTTATTTATTCTTAAAGATAAATTTTGTCATATAGCTGCAAAAGCAAAGGGTAAGAGCAGGGCTAGGAACATGCTGGGGTTTATATTAATGAGAACTTTTGCCCATGTTAGTAGTTCATGTTGGGGCAGAACCTTTAATTCGCATTGGAAATCTGCAGAATTTTATTTGTGTGATTTAGTGTCTGTCAAACTAACTACAATGAGACAGGGGACATCAGGTGTAAAGTGAAGAAATTCTGCTTTCTTGACCTTAAAAGCAAGCCACTGGAAAGATCAGCCATTGAAGTGACCTTGAAGTAACAGTTTGTCTTACAGCGTGACCTGTGAAATCTTAACAACTCAGTGTTTTCCCCCATACACTTTGTTGGGTGAATTTCAATGAATCACAACACATGCAATGCCTCTATCTCCTACCTAAAGCCCAAACTCTGACCTAAAACTTCTTTTAAATTCTAATAGTGCTTCAACTTTTCTCTAATACTGAGGAAAACTGTGTACAATACCTCTGACTACACCTGTTCATATTATTATGAATATTCATATTGTATTGTTTACATTCATACTAAAGGAGAAGTGTGAATGAAAAATAGGTATGAACAGAGGTAAAGACATGGGGGATGGACCTGAAAATAAAAGCCAGCATATATTCCAACAGGAGAAACCCCTTTGTACTTCTCCGATCATTCCTCGGTGTATGCATGTTCAACACCCATTAGCGGCAAAGCTACTGAAAAGAAAGTTTTTATCTTGAAATAATTTCTGCAGCTAGAAAGAACAAGCTTCACCTTGGCAGAGAAGACAAGCTGACAAGGGTTTCCCTGGGGCACGGCTGATGTTGATTTTCATGATGCGCGAACTTTTCCCCAAGGAAATTACCAGAGAGCAACGTGACAGCCGCCAGCCGGGCCAGACCCCGAGCCCCTAGCCCTTCGTTTGCATTTCTATCCCCTCTGCGCGGTCTCTACAGACAAGGGCAGGGCCCATCTCCAGAAATTCAATCCTGCCTACTGAAAAGATGTAGCAGCAGGATGAAACACGCAGGAATTCAAAGGAGGATTACAACAAACACGTGTAAGCCCATGAGGCTTTTAAATCCACGCAAGGTCAAAGTCTCCATGCACAGCCTTGGTAAAGCTACTCCGACAGGATCCCACCATGGAGAGACCAGAGGTGGACCTGGCAGCGTGCCTGCCTCTTCTCCCTGAAGTACCTCCACAGTCCTAAATGGGCTTCCAACCTGAAAAACTTTTTGTTTGCAGATAAATTGGAACAAAGAACTGTTTAAAGTAAAGGAAACTTAGAGATAGTGGCTAAAAAATCTCCCCATGTTTCCACAGTGTCCTAAATGGACAGGTTATTTCCTTAGGCCTGTTGTCAGTCCAGCACGTAACTAAAACTTTAGCAACCTCTGTGTTACAAACATTTGTTCAGTCTTCTTTAGGTCCCTAGCAAAAGCCTGTATTCCCATTAGGGCATGGCTGTATGTCTGATAACTGCTCTTCTAGTGGCCTGTGATATTTGCAGGTTTATGATTGTGCTTCCCTGGCAGGTTCTCCACCTGCTCGTCCCTCCCCTTCCCTTGGCTCCAGCCAGCTCAGCTGTGCTGCAGGGAAGAGCCATCCCCTCTCTTTCCTCCTCCAAAGATCAGACTCAGGACAACAAGGAGCCTTCAACGCTGCTGTCAAGCCACACTTTACAGATCATGAGAAAATCATCCATATTGCTCCTTCAAGATTCAGAAGTTCATTGTTTTTAGGCAACACAGGAGGATTTGAAGAAGTCCTAACGATGAACATGATTTAAAGTGGCCTCGAAAATGAAAGATGAAATGATACAACTGCTGGCAGCTGTTTCCAAATTATTTCCAAGCAGCAAGCCTGTATCAGGAGAACCAGGTTTTAATCAGGGAAAAATAATTTTCTATTGGGGAAAGTTTCAGAAATGTAATTACCACACTATCCATTTACCCTGATAAAGGCTTCCCGAGTGACAGATACAACCTGGCAAGAAGACCCCATTTTTCCCCGAGCTTGAGATTATGTCCTAATGTGGAATTTAATGTCTAAAGAAGGTGCTTTATTCAGCTTTCTGAATAGGAGACTGGTGTCTTGTTGCCCTCTGAAAAGGAGAGGGTGTATTTTAGAACAATGGCACTTACTCCATATCAGGGGATGAAGAGTAATGTGAGGGGGAAAACACTGTGCTGAAGGCAGGCAGTATTTAAAAAGCACTTCTTATCTCAACAAAATGAAAGGTTTTATCTCACATACATTGTAATCAAGTCTGTGGGAACCATGCCTTTAATTTAAAAATAGTTACAATAATTAAAAGTAAAAAAAAAAAAAAAAAAAGTTGCATTCATATGATCTCAGCCATCTAAAAAGGTTCCTTAAACAAGGCATCTGTCTAAGTTTTGGTAATTAGATAAATGCCAGTTCTCAATGACATTTCTGCAGTACTATAACTTGTCAGAGCGAATACTGCTAGCCAGACATCTAACAAGAAAGACTCAAACACAAGGTCTTTTCTTGAAGACCCTCTTCAAACAAAGCAGAAAAGGAAGCTATTCATATTCTTCACATCTCCTGGGGCATTGATTCTAAAATTCAGACCCAAATATTTATTTTCGTAATAACACGTATTTGTGTGTGCATGCACCATGAGGCTGCCCTGTTCATACGTGCAGAGAGAGACAGAGGCTCAGTCCCCTCAAGAGAAGGGCCAGGCAGGGCAGGGGGCCCGACAGCAGCGGCAGCAGGCTGCTGGACCCCTCCTCAGTACACCCGCTGCTCCCTCTGTGGCCAACCAGTGCCAAATAACTCAACACAGCACAGGGAAAACCAAACACCAAATCCCTCCCAAGTCTCCCTTCCAGACCAACACCCATGGCCAGACCCCGTCCCTCTTCCACATAAAAGCAAAGTCAACGGAGCTCGTACAGGAATCTCAGCTCTAATCAGTCACTACCGGACATTTTGACTGGGATACTTAATGATGTAAAATGAAACTGATTTGCCGTATTTCTAATGCAGCACAGTTTAATTAGCAATATCATCTCTCTGGGGAAGCTTTTATCAATCACATTTCAATTAATTCAGTTTATAGCTGTCTAAATATGGGTGCTTCATGAGTTCGTGTATTAGTCATGAATGAAGTGTACATTTGTACAGGGGGAGGAAACGTCACCAGGAAATACTAAACTGTGTTAGAAGGCTGGATCGGTACTTGAGATGTATTCAGAGAGGTGGTTGTAAAGGCTGCTCCTTTTTCTGCATTTATTTTTCCTCAGTGGATTGCCTGATAACTTGCAAGTTAAGATAAGATTTTTCTAACTGGCTGCTCACATACTGATTTTGAATCTGAAAAGGACTAGACCTCTCTTGCTTTGTATAGCTGATTGCCAGTGATTTTCTCATGTATACATATTCTGAAATGCATGGAAGCTGAGAAAAACCCAGTGTGTCTTTCTGCATCCACACAGTCTCCACAGCGCTGACAACAGTAAAACCAAACAGTTTCCTTTGGCAGCAAACCTAAACAAATATAACCTGGAAGATATCCAGGAAAGTGATATTAGTAGCACCAAAGTACAGCTCTGATGGAATCATTCTTCTGATCCTAGAAATGCGTTTGAACCTGCTGTTCATTGCATTTCTCATCCGCTCTGTCAACATGGGACCAATTAAAAAAAAAAATCTACTTGTTTTGTCAAAGGTGAGTGCATGCCTTCTAGGTATCAAGGTAAATGAAAATCTGCTTTCTAAATCTTCTGCCAGGGTTTAGGGTTGGTTTGGGGTTTTTTTTCTGGAAAGTAAAAGTTATATGAAAGAGAGTTGAATACATGGAAAAAATATCTGCAGCCTGAAGGAAAAAATAATTCCCTCCACCTGAAATACTGCTGAGTGGTATTTATGGCCAGTTCCTGGAAGCAGTGGCCTGTGAACCAACTGTGGCCCTCTACGCCACTCATAGAGTTCACAGTAATAGTATTTTCCCTCATATTATTACCAGTGGATGGTAACATATCTCTTAACATGCTGCCCTGTGAAAGGTGTTTGAGAAAATTTCAGAAAGGAATAGGTTTCCTTTCACCCCAGATGGTGTTCGACACAGAACTCAATACACAACCAAAGCAAGACAGTGTCAGAAATAGTCTCTCCTTCCATCAAAAACGTGAATCAGAGTTGAGTGTCTACATGGATATAAATATATGGAGAAGCGTAATGGGAAAAGTCTTGCGATGTTTTGGCGGCAACATCCAACGTACATAAAAAACAAGTGTGAGGCAAAAAAAAATACTAATCTTTTTGCAGCCATGGAAGAGAATTTCTGCTGAAGGTACCTTGGACCCTGTGCCAGCCTCATAATTTGGAGCTTTCCTTTGGCACTCTTCCAACCCTGTCCCTGCTGCACACCATACTGTAATCCCTTCTGTATTTAATGTGCACCGCCTCTAAATACATTTCCTAAAACTGCTCTTATTTAGGTTTTGGTTGTTCTAAGGGACCTTTGTGAGTCATATGATAGGAGGGAAGACTTAACCAAGCTCCTAAAGGATAATGTCATCTTTAGATCATGCTCATTATAATTCATAAGTACTTCTCCACTTGACAGCTCTTCGGTTGCAGTTTCAATCTTACACTAGTTTTTTCTTGAGAGCCCTTTTCAATTTTCCACATTGCTAATAGAGCCTGAGGCAAAGCTAAAAATCATTTGGGCTTCTTGAAAGGATCAATAATTTTTGTGTGCCATGCATTTTAGAATGCACAGCATCACTGACACAAACGCTGTCCCTGCACTGATAAATATAACACATCAAATAATGTCAGAAGTTTCCACACAACATTTAAAAAAAAAAATATTCAATAACTCCCTGCAATCCCACATGCAGAGAGCAGTGTTAAGTATATCAGAGACAAAAAAAAAAGGCTTAAAATAAAGTTACTGGAAGATTGATTGAATAAATTCTTTGTCAAACACTGTCATTTTCTCTGCGTCCTGGTTCACATGAGAGACTACGTAGAGCTAGAAGGTCTAACCGTTTCACTACTTTTAGGTTTATACCACCACAAAAGCTGATGGAAAAAAGTTCATTCAGCTTTCCCTGTCACCCATCCAAGCAGTCAAGGATATCTGATCAAGTGCTTAGACATGCTGTACTCAAACAGTTAGCTCAATAAATTATTCATTCAGCACCATGCAGAGCAAATTATATTTTAGGTGGACAGCATTTTTGCTCGCAGTTCATTCACTTACAAGACAAGCAAGAGACTGCAGTGAAAGAGAGGGAAGGAAAGGATCACTAATACAGAAGCTTTAAACTGAGAAAAACACAGCTCTAAAGAAATTGCTTATGGAGCACGTTGGGGCTGACAAACCGAGTGCTACTCTGCTGGTGTCTGTTTAACCCTTGCCAAGAGCACGTTACTTCACTTAAGATATGTTGAAGCCTCTAACAGTCTGAATGGAGATGCACATGTTTCTCAGAGAAAGCGAGTGTTGAAGTAGCATTGATGAGACCATATAGCAAATGTGATTTTACATAAAGAATTCTCTCAGAGACGTACCACAGGATCAGAGTATAAGGAACTAGAGAAACACAGCAAAGACAGATTCTTAAGTTGCTTTTTTTCCCCCAACTATGCTCCATTATTTGCTTCTGCCCTCCCTCCTACCATTCCCAATCTAATTTAGGCTGCCTCATCAACTGCCAGTGCCTATGATTTCCAACCTTCATTTTCCTTCCCCACTGCTGTATTCTTGAGATCGAATAGGAAACTGAGAATCAGCACACTCGGTACGATTCTGCGAGCAGATCCTCTGTGCAGGCACCAGAAAATAAATGAATGTCAAGTGTTGACGTGTTAGTCTTTTGCATCCACTAAGTTGATCTTGCCTATACAGCGTTCAGCAGAGCAGAGTGCATTCGGTTGTATTTGCATGTCTGACTTTTACCACAATTAAAAAGACTTTCTTTAACGGAAAATGCTTCACTGAAGAAAGCTGTAATGAAAGCATCTAAAACCGGTCAAAAGTTTTTCACAGAAATATTAACGTTTATGAAATATTGTTTAGAAAGTTCCTAAGGAAAAAAAATCTCCTATTTAAACAACAAAATATTTTTAAAAACTGGGTACTACATCTCATCCCAAATGGAAATATCAAAACTTCCCACTGATTCAAAAGCTTTCTTTTTTTTCCCGTTGTGGGGAGAAAGGAAGAGAAAGGAGGAAATAAGAAATGGGGAGAGAACTGTAACCCATATTCAGAGAACAAAGTATCATGGGGCATATTTGGTCCAGATCATTTGGATGAGGCTGAACCAGATGCATAAATTAAGCCATCTTAATGTGATTATCTGCCCAAAATACATTTTTTTCCTTGTCGTCAGGTGGGGAAGCTCATTACCCTTTCTCCTCAGCTTTTCTAGCGTGCCGTACGACCAGTGAGAGACCAATCCCTGCCCTGTTGGAGGTTTTCTGCATGCTGGAAGGGACAGCTCTGCTTCAGCTTTCAGATCCAGAAGCATTTCCCCACCTGGATGTACGCCTCTGTTTTTTGGTGTCAGGAGGAGACTGAGAGGCTCCGGGTGGCAGAAAAGGAGAGGGCTGGGAACCAAAGATGGGAAACACGCAGGTACTGCCCGCACCGCTTAGCTGGAAAAAGGGCATAACTGGAGCTATACCTAAATAGGGCTGGGAGCAAGGGCGGAAGGACTGAGCAGTGACCCACTCTCTTCCATGCCAAACGATGCATGTAGGTGGTACTAATTGGAGGGCTATGAGCTACCTCGAGACCCACTTAGCCCACAATTAATGATGATTCTACTCTCCCTCCCAAGGAAGGTGTTATAACTCTTCATTAATCTGACTGACAGCTCCCCTTCTCCCTATTGATTTAGATAAAATTTGTGAGGCAAAATATGAGATTAACCTACGCCTCATACTTGAGTAATTTTTCCAATCTGTGAAGGGAAATTGTCTCAGTTCATGACTGCAGAAGTCCAAGTAAACACATCTTCTATCCTGTGGCTTGCTTTCCTCTGGCTTTCCTTAGGCAGATTTCTTTTGCCTAAGCTGTTCCTTTTCAGCAAGCCTAAATTGTTGCTCCAAAGTTTTAGGAGACGTGCCTTTAATAACTCCCACATTTATTCCTCACTTACTGTGCTGCCACTCTTTCATCAGATCAGCTTGCTTTCTTCATTGTTTCTGAGCTCATTATTCAACATTTAGCTGAACTGAACTGCTTTACCATTCATTAGGTATTTCTGAGCCGGAGGTGATCATATGATCCAATACTTCTTGGATTTCACTGTAGCTTGTTATGTGCTATGTTCCCATGGTTTAGTGGTATGTTTAAATTTGGCTTTGAATACCATCATTGGGAGCAATTTGTATGAATAGCACAAATTGCAAGACATGAAAGATAATGTAGAGCAGCAATAGGAATCTCCATAGCATCACCTGATCAAGCCAGCATGCTAAAATGATGCTGACAAATCTCCAGTCACTTTGGTGATGCAAGGCTGAATCCACTATCTGATAGAAGGGGTTTGAGTCCACTGCTATTAGCAGGCTAAATGGCAGAGACTCCTAGCATGATGATGTGCATTACAGAGGCAGTAAAATAAATGTTAAAGAAGAGAGGAGGGAAAAAAATCTTCCTTATTTCCCCAATTTTTTGAATGGTACATTTCCATTTGAATTGAAAGTTTCATTTTTATGCTAAAAAAATGGAAACAGGTTTTGAAGTGAAAAACAATGATCAAGTCTTTCCTTCCCACTTCTCTATTTCTCTCCCTACAAATGGAGAGACTCATTTTCTTTTTAAACTACTCCAGCTCTGAGAAAATTACAAAGATAAGAAATGAAAAAGGGAAGGGAGGGAAAGCAAGGAAATAAAGGGGGTAGAAGAGGAAGCCTAACTGTTTGGCTCTTTGAACTAATAATAAAACTAAATGAGAAGCCTCCTTTTTATTAACAAATCAAACTAATTTCTCAGTAACAAAACTTTTCATTTGAACTATCAAACCTTTGCATATAAAAATACTTTGAGACATGCTTAGCCTATTTCTCCAGTGGGACTCTGTGCACTGCAGAAATAATTATTTCTCTGCAGCTTTTTCTCTGCATACATTCCCTCTTTTAATGGCTTTTGGAGTCCATGTCCCTATGAAAGGGTAAAAGGGGATTTCAAACTGTCTCCTCCTCCTTCATATCTCCAATTACTTCTGAGATAGTTCTCAGCAAGGAGTCACACAAATCCATGTTTTGTTTTCAAACAAAATTTAACATTCACATGTAAACTCCACCCTTCTCCTCAGTTTTCTACCAATAAATATTGCTCTGAGACCCATCGTGCTGTGGGTATCTTCAGCTCCAGTCATGGATTCCGAAACCAGGACCCATGTCTAAAGTAACATCTCCCAGACCTATAGCTCCACACACTTTATACTAACATTAGTTAACCTCCATCCCTCAGTCTCCAAGAGATGCTAAAGTCTTAGTTTTGTACTGAAAACAGAGGTTAAATAGTATACAGGGAAAAAACATTCCAGGTTTCATATTGATTGCTTTCTGTAATTCAGATGGCAAGCAGCTGAGCTGCCAAACAGTTGAGCTGCTCTGTGATGCCTGTTTGGCCAGCTGACTTCTTAGAGAAAAAGTTTTGGAAATCCTGCCACTATGCTGTTTTCTCCTTTCTAGAAATGGAAAATAAAGAAGCCATCACTGACCAAATATCACACTTCTGTGTCATCCCTGGCATTGTCAATCTGCCAAGACACATGATATGGGACTGGAGATGAGAAGAGGCAAGGTCATATTAGAAATGCTACAAAAAGGCATGTTTGAAAGAAGACTCTGTAATAGGAAAGATTTATGGCGGTAACTTCAGATCCCAATTGAGAAGTATTTCCCAATTCATCCCGTGCCAGTATTTTTCTTGATGACACATATGCAACAAACCACTGGAGGAGACGCTACAATCAAAATAACAAAAGTGGATTTGTCTTATTGGCAAATAGGAGTCTTGTGCAGCTCCCTATAGAGAATGCAAGGTAATGAGATTAGGGATGAAAAATAAGATACTGTATAAACCCAGAAAAGCAAGCGTGAGAGACACCCGAGGGTAGTTGTGGATCATTTCACTTAAGCCCTGTGTTTGCCAACAAGAATGAGCAAAGCAAGCCGTAGAATATTTACAACCAATATATACGTGGATATAGCAACATGGAAGGGCTCTGGCACAGTGCCTCCAAAGTGCTGTTTCAGGCTTCTTCCTTGCTCTTTGACGTGCGGTGTGTCAATGTGTTGGTGTAGGCACGTGTGTGCTTATGAATATTCATGCGAATCTGCTTGTTTCGTATTGTATTTTCACTGTTCTGCTGTAGTAACTACTTTCCCATCATGCAGGAGGAAAATTATGTGGATTTTTGAACATGATGGTTCAAACATTTGTATCTGTTTATTTTCCTTAATAGTTAACCTTAACTGTATTCTAGGCAATTGCATATTTGTAACCATGCTTCATTATCAGAAATCTGATTTATATATTCATCTTTATAAATATGATCCAATATGCTAAATATTTTATTTTACAATAATTCCTCCTTAAAAACAAAAAACCTAGCATATTTTATAAAAGAACCTAGTTATATCTAAGCAGAACCAAACACCGTGTCCTCCTATCTTGTGAAATTTTAATCTTGAATACTTGTTTGTTGTCATTCCATTCTCCTCCCACTCCACTCTAAAATAGAACATAAATTGAAATAATAAAAACAGTTTGCAAAATAAGATAGGTTTTGGTTCAGATCATTGGAAGATAAAAGGAACAATAAAAATACTAATTCAATAAACTGAGTATCTTTAGTGTTCTGTTAAAACATCCCTTGACAAGTCTTCTGTGGCTTGACTGAGTCAGCATTTTTGAGGGGGAAAAATGCAATTAAAGCACTACCAAGCCACTCTCCCTACTTCTGAAAAGTATGCAGGAAGATCCAGCAGAAGCTGGGGCATAGAGCAAGTTTGTAATTTGTTCAAGCCCACACCAGAAATCTCTCTTTTCTTCTTAATGATATCATTGTCCAGCTGGCTTACTAGCTGCAGTAATTTAAAATCCTTACTACTGCATAAGACAAGCATATAGTTTTCACAGAGAGGACAAGTCTGTAGACAGCATATTTATGCCTTAGATTTAACTGCAAAATCTTTTAAAACACTCTAATCCCATGAATTCAAAATTTAGTATCTGAATTTTTTTTCAGATGAGATGTCAAATGCAACAAGTTCCACAGAAAGGCTCAGGCTCTGCTTCATAAGGAGGCAGTAGAAGAGATGTAAAGAAACTCTCCAATCTCCAGAAAAGCACACTATGTTCCATTAGCTCTGTACAGGTTTTTAATTTTTTTTTTTGAGCATGAACATCTGAAAGCTGCCACATAACCTATATATATATTTATTTGTAGTTCCACATTTATACCCATATACACATATACAAACCCACGTATTTGCATATAAACATATATATACATATATACAAAGTGTACATAATTACCTGTGTATGTTTATATACATATACACACTTATACCTGTGTGCAAATATAAAAGCATTCAAAGGAAATGGGAATTAACTTTGAATGCCAGGTTCTACAAGATTTTGGATCTCATGGCTTGGAAGAAAGGACTTTCCAGAGCCAAATAAGCAAGAGGTATAGAGGAGAGGTGCCAGACTGAAGCAGATAAAGCAGACTCTGCTCTCTGAGCTGCTCATTCAGCCTGAACATAAGCAAACCTGATCTGCAGTTTCAGATAAAATGATTTATTTTCCTTCTTCTAACAGGGGCTGTGTCTCTTTGTTTGGCAGGTGATTTTCCTGAAATCAGGAGTATTACTGGTGTTTCTCATTATTATTATTATTATATCAAAAGACCCTCAGCTTCCCTTCTCTTTCTGCTTTATGTAGACTTTTACCATAAATGAACACTTCCCATCTTATCAACCACCTCTAATAGAAGAGAGGCAGGATTGTATCTATCAGCATGAGATGGAGTGGTTGAAAACTGTATTTAATCTTGAAGAAGTAATAAGATTTGGACACAGGCTGGACTGCAGAAAGCCAGAGGAGTCTACGGTGGTAAGCCTGAAGGACACAGAGGACAGTGGTACTGCACTTAAAAGTGATGACAATTAGAGAGATCGTGGGAGGAAAAGCAGCTCACCGTTTGGTTTCTTTGACTTTGAGACACGGATTAGTCATTGAATCAGAGGGCTGAACAGAATAAGCAAGAGCAAAAGAGAAAAAGAAAAAAAAGAAAAAAAGGAGGTCAGTACTTGCAGTGTGACTGAAGACAAGTTGAAAGCTAGTGAGAGAACCAACTAAATGGAGGAGACAGAAATCAGAGCACATGGCCTGCATGAAGGTCCTTCTGGATGTTATCTTTCTTCTTACCAGAAACAGCAGCAAGCTCTTGAGCAGAGGGCTCAGAAGGTGTAAGGGTAACTAATAATGTCTCTTTCTAGGCAACTTCTTTGGTATTCTTAAAATGGAACATAATCAGTACAAAAGGTCTACCCCTCACACCACAGAAAAATTTCTATGCATGAATTGTATAGTGAAACAGGGAGAGTTTAATCATAGCAGGTTCCTTTAGCTCGTCTTAGTGTCTTTTTCTTGGTATTGCAGAGCATCAGGGGCTCACCAGCCATCATTAAATGAGAAATGATAGAAAGTCACAAATTAGAGAAATTATTGGAAAGGATTTAATGTAAGAGTCAAATTCCTAATGACTCATCTTCAAAAAAAATTATAAATGTCTGATTAAAGAGAATATTGAAGCTACTCAATCTTAGAAAATTATTCCCCCCCAAAAGAAAAAAAGTATAACGAATGCAATAATAAAATATAAAAATGGAAATGAATGGATTTCATCAGGGAACTGTTTGATTCCACCACCTCATTTTTTGTTTTATTTTAGTAATTGTAAAGAAATGGGTTTCTATAAAAGCAACAACATCTACAATATTATCCTGCTCTGTTCAAAGAACTGAAGGCATGCACACATACAACTTTTCTGTTAAAATGTCATATATAGGTAAATGCGTACACAGAAGTTGGTAGAAAGATCTGGACATACCTATTCAAGATCAAATGTCAAGTGTTCCATTTACAATAGGAAATTGTGAACTGAATAGTCACCAGACTTCAGGAGCAGCATATTTAGAGGATTTGATGTCTCATCGTGAGGGTTGAGCATTCTTTATTTGATTTCAAGGTGGAGGAACTAACATTTAGATGATAGAATGAAAAAAAAAACTTAAATTCCCCTAAAAGAAGGGGAAGAGGGAGAATTTGTTTTCATCAGCTCTACATACTTTTCAATATTCAGAGTCTATTAAGAGGTATAAATACTTTTCTTCCAGTTGAACCTTTCTGGTTTCTGATACTGTTTACTGGAACATTTGACTTCAGTGAGCATACAAAATACTCATTTCAGTTAACCATTGCTTAAGTGCGCTATCGCTTTTCTAAACAATACGCTAAGAGCAACTGAAACAGGTTTATACTGTAACACCTAACCTCAATAGTCCTAAAGAGATTCTGTAGCCATTTGCTTTTCAAACTACAAAGGCAGGTATTTAAATGTTAAATAAACAGAGCATCAGGCACAGAAACATAATGTGACCTGAAAAATGAAGATGATTTCCCCAAAGATTCTTAGAAACAGCACTAGAAGCATTTTCTCACTTGTTCTTTTATCAAAACTGATCAACAACCTTAGAAAACTATTCGGCCATTTCTAGAAGACATCCAAGACAAATGCTTTACTGACCTGTAAAATACCAGTGCTCTTCTGTATTCAGAAAGGTCTTTTCTACTACCTTACGTATTTGACAGACACTTGATTCTACCAGCATTTCAATATTTGAGGGACTCAGCTTTTAATCTAACTGAAATGATACCACAAAACCTAAGTAGCCTGATGTTGCAGCCTGCCAGATCTCAGGTCTTTGACAAGTTGGTGTAATTGAAATTGCTCTACACAGAAAAAAGAAATAAAGGACAAAGCTGGGGAAGAGCAGCAGGGAAGAGCAGCCATTGCTGACTCTTGCTATCAAGAGGGGGAAGACTAAAACCAGTAGTTAGTGCAGATGGGAAGGTCCAAACTCATGAAGGAGATGGTCCTATTTCTTTCCTGTTTGCACCTCAACCTGTTCCATCAGGAGCCCCCAATTTTCCAAGGCTCTGGCAGAGATAAAATAGACATGGCTTATTATTCTGAATCCCCTTGAATCTCTTTTTAATTAAAAACTTTTCCTTCCCCCCAAGCTTAATCAAAAAACCAATCCATCAAATGACTGACTTAACAGAGGCAGATTCACTCTAAGCTTTATTCCTTTGCATAGCTGATGACTGTTTCACTTTGTTTTGATCTTCTTGGTCACTTCAGTGAATGCAGTGAGGCTATATGTTATGTGCTGCTTATTCATAATACTTACACTAAGTATGACCATAAGATTTATTTCCTAGTATATGTAAGAATATTACAGGAAGCAGTTTTTAATCACTGTGACAAACTATCATGGAGTGGGATAATCATATGGTTGCATTTGGCTTTAAACATACTAGTACTAGCCTCAGACTTTCTCTTTGGTACTGTGCTTCGTACAAGAATAGCCTCAATGAAATAAATGGACTTATTGATTAATATAGTGCTTTGGAGTATCATGAATGACTCCCACCTTCTTTCATATATTTACACTCAAAAGTATGTTACAGACATGGGAAGAAGGAGGGTTTTTCCATCACCATTATTTCCCAGTTGAAGAAAACCTACAGGTATATAGATTGTGGATATCTAAGAAGAACTAAACTTTTCTACTTTCAATATCAGCTTAGTGAGTTTCCTATTTCTTAGTTAAGGGCTATTCAAAAAAACTTTTCATTCCTTGAGGGCTGAAGGATTGGTTTACTAGTCCCAGACTAGAACAGTCTGGCTGTTCTCATCAAACTAGCTATTTCCTCAAAGACATCAAAGACTGCCACCAGTCAGTGACATACTTACAAATATGCTGAAGAACCAAAAGATGCATTTACATTCGTATGTAGTCTTCAGAGCAGAGACTATGCTGTTTATCATCACTGGCATGAAGTGATCCTCCCACTAGGATGAAGACCTTGTGCTTCACACTTACTAACACAGAAAACCCATTCCTATCCTGAAGGAGTCTAAATCAATTATCCTTCTCTGTGCATCTTGTGGAAGAGAAGAACAGGCATTTCCAGCTGTGAACTGTTTTTCTCCCTGCCTGAACAGTGAATTAAGTGCCCGTCTTGGAATTTACAAAGCTTAGCCTGAACATGACTTTATAGATTTGCTCTAAATTTCCTCTAAGCTAAGATTATAGTTTCCCTTAATGTAAGAAATAAAAGGGAATAACCCTTCTCTTGTGCAGTTCTTTTGGCTACCTCAGCACAGTACTTTATAGTCATATTTAACTGGTTATTATTCTTTAACTTAACATGAATGCACCATTTCCATCACACAATTTTAGTTTAGCACCAGTGCAGGCAACTCAGTGCAAACTTACATGTTCTTGTAGGAGATGCAAGTTAGCTCTACCCACATGCCATACAGAAATGACTGGAAGAGCACGGCGCCCAAAAAAATGTTTTGTTTTCCTGGCTCACAGCCAACCAGCCCATAGCTCTGACATTGAAGACTGCATAATTGTAGATTTACAAAAAGATCCTAAAAGTTGCTGCATACAGACCGCTATGGAAGTCACCAGGGAGAGCCAGCACAATTACAATGGTTTAGAGACTCCATTATTTCTTGATGTAGTCAGTACTTTTAAAAGAAGTGTGCTAATCACAGCATTGCTTATATTAGGTTACTGCCTAGCATAAGAGCCTTTTTCTCTAATCCCTGTTGTTAGGTGTAAGTCTGTATACACTAGAAGAGGTGAACATTTAGCCCTAATGAGATAAACCAGGTAAAGTCAGGCTCAAAGCAATTAAACACATCACCTAATGATGCCCAGGAAAACTTTCAAAAAGTCAAGCATCAAACCCAGGCCTTTCGAATTTGAAGATGGTGCCTCTCCCCTAACACCCACACTTTCATCCTAACACTTAGGGGTTTTATGTTAATTTTCATATGCTACATTTTTCAGAGCAGCAGAAAAACAGATAATTGCACTTGTAATTGTGGTGTTCCCTTGTAAAGTCTGTCAGGTGTTAGAATACTGACCCCAGTGCCTGTGCTAATTAGATGAAGTTGCAAAAAAACAGGCACTATAAATCAGATGCGCCTAAGGTTGGGGGGTGGTGTTGGAGAGGGTAGGAGGAAAATCTGTTCTGTTATAGCTCTGACTCACTGTCTGCTTGTAATCAGAGAAAGGCTGTCAAATCATGACTTCCTTATTTAATTTACACAAGTCATTGATGTCCAGACCCAATGACAGAATTGGCAGGGTTTGGATCAAGCCTGTCAGAGCAAGTGAAATAACATGTATTTGCTGTGAAATGGGATGAGTCATGGCGGTTGATACCTCCTTCCATAAGCTAAAGTGGAAAATTACTTATGATTTAGTGAGCAGATCTTTTTTCTATCTATTCTGCTGAGGTCTCAAGAAAGTAGGCCACTTCTTTGATATTGGTTGACCTTGCCCAACAAAGCCAACCACAGCTCCTGAGCAAAACTACAGACGAAAAGCACATCTCCGTTGTTTGACTGAAAAACAGTTTGGGCTTTTGCAAACACTCACTGATGAATGTGGGTGTGTAAAGGAGTTTGTAATCCAAACTCATAATGATGCAGTAAATAGAGTACTTCGACTCATGTGCAGCCTCTCTGGAGGAGGCCCCAGGAAACAGTACCAGCTACCAGATGTAGATTTCAAAAAGAGAAGAGTTTATAATTTGCAAACAAATCTAAAGTTATAGTTAAAATTTCTAATGTTAGTCATTTTAGGGAAATTTGGAACTCAGGAATGACTAACAATACTAGTTTTCAGCCTGATTCAGTTCATCCTTTCCTCCCCATAATACCTGGTTCCAGCCTATATGCTTCACATGAATGGCAGAGCCAAATTCTTAAATTCTTTGCTGGTTTTCCTAGAGCACAGAAATCATACAGTAGCTCTCCACCAGGAAACTGGGCCTGAAAACAAAGGAAATGACTCAATGTATTTCTTCAGAGCAGGGAGATAGGGATGGGAAAAAATGTGGGATTTAATTTTCTTAGATGCATCTCTGCAGACTTTTGTACACTGTCATGAGCAACCTCGTGTACCTGATGTTACTAACAAAAAGCTAGCTATATGTTTTCCAGGCTAGAACAAGCTTTCATCTGTCCACCCAGGAGCGCCAGCAATGTGAGCTCATACCTGCCTGGAAGAAAGACAACCAGGAATACCCTTGGACTATCAGCTTTTCAGAGCATTTAAAATGTTTGCTGTAATGCTTGTAAAAAATTATTATCGCAATGTAATCCTATGTGTTATAGTGGCTAGGATTCACCTCAACTCAACAGAACAGGAGGACCCAGGAAACAGAAAAACTGTTGGTAAAAAATGCAAAGAATGCAAAAGGGTGTGCAACTTTAACTTATTATATTGTCAATAAGTTGGATACAAGGTTGGCATAGAATATGACAAAAGAGCAGGGCGATGCACTCTCATATGATGTACTCAAAGGGAGCAGCAACCATCGGGAAAACGAATAGTTCTTCCTGCTGACAGGTGCAAACACATCTTGTATTGCATACATTGCCAGGCAGGTTTTAAGGAAAATAAACTTCACAGCAGAACAATAACAAGAATTTACACACTGGATGAACTGACTTCTGAGGAAGAGATGATCTGAAATTCAACTACGAGTCATTCCCTTCATTTTCAGGAAGTTTAGACCAGGTCGTAGATGAACTGAGTCTGCACAAGAATTCAGTGAATAACTGTCCAAGAATAATGAGAATTAATATTACATATAAGATGAACTCTGCACTTAAGAAGCAGAGCTGGGAAAAGGGAATTTGATAATCTATAAATATTTGAATGCTGCAAGCTACATCTGATTGAAATTCATCAAATTTTCATTTTCTTTTCCAAACAAACAGTCTCTATGAAAAATGCCATAGCTGTTTAATCTTGCTAGGGATTGCTGAAGGAGGTTCTTCCTCTAAAATTAAAATGCAAACTATTTTGATGCAAAATTAAAAAATAATAAAACAACTCTAACCAACCCCTCTGCATTTTTGGGGGGCAGGTTGGAAGAAATCCACGGCACTGTTCTCTCTGTGTAAGGTTTCTCTTCTCCCTTCTCTCTGCTGCTCTGTTTGGTGTCCATATAAGCAGTTGCACCAATGCTAGGGCAACCTATGGGTGAAGTGCCCACCTAGAATCCAATACATCCAAGTTCGCATTCCATTTTTTCAGAGACTTCCTAGGTAGCTTTAGACAAAACACTTCAGCTCCTCTGAGGCACCAGCGAGGTGCCGATGCTCCCCCTCCTGCTGACATGACTGTCCAGGAGCAGATGGGCAGATGCCCACAGGGATTATCTGAGTACACAGCATCCTGCGTGGGCAGAGCATGTGCTCTGGCTAGGGGAGGTTCACTGTGGGCATCTTCACGGACATGTAGAGGCCATTGGAAGACCATGAACCCTTAGAGCTACTAAAAAGCCACTATCAATACTCATAGAGGTAGTTTCCCCAGGATTATTTAGAATAGCAGGTGCATTATAATGCTCCCAAGGTCAGCTTTAGAGGACCATATTTTGTGAACAGAAGCTCCCTCTCCATTTTGCTTGCTATTTCCGTTGGGTTTAGCTTACCCTCTGCACTGTGGAGAATGAGTGCTTCTTAGCTCGTTATCCTGTGGGGCAGGCATTTCTCATAATCTATTAAATATTTAGACCTTCATATAGCAAGTAATGCTGCTAACTTGTTTGACTTAAATTATACCCCACTGGCAAATCAAATTAGAGAAGATTTGAGTAAATCTACCTTTTAAAACAAAAGCTGATTTTCTCTGTGTTCAGCCATTTGCGGGATTAACTTTTTTAATGGGTTCTTATGTGCACAGTGTTTTTGTTTTCATGGATACTAGAAGAGGATGAATTATTCATCGGGGAGGGAAAAAAAAAATCTACAACATGCATTTTCATAGCATATTTAGTCCCTTTTGTCCTATTCATAAATCAATCCTGATTACTACAAATGAATGTGTTACTCCTAACGGTTCACTGATGACTCACTTGGACCATTAATTCAGACCTCCTCATTGAGTGTGTGAGGAAACTGCCACTAGTGATGGGAAACTGGGAGAAGATCCTTCATGACCTCCCCTCTTTCCCCACAAAGAACAGACTCCATCTCCCGCTCCTTTCCTTATGCATAATTTTATAGACACACCAGGTATTCTCCAGTAAAAAAAAAAAAAAAAGGCATTTCCCCTCCTGCTCAGTGATAGATTTGCATGGAGGAAAGGAAGAAAAAGGCCTTGTTAATGCTCAGTAGGTTGTTTTTATGACCTAGAAGGAGGACAGAGAGAAATGGCTCTTAGCATCTATATCAGAAGTGGGGGCAATTTAGGCCCAAACATAGAGACATCACCGAACTAATACAGGAGTGACTACAGCTATGTCACTGGTGACATAGATCACAAGGTATTTGCCTCTGTTCCCGGACTGCTGACGAGCTGTCATCAGTGAAGAACCATTGTCATCGAGGAACAATGCCTCACCATTTAGAGTAGAAGTAAATGGAACTTGCCAATTCTTATCCAGACAGTACAGCATTTATCAACTCCTTATTGCCCAGCTGGGAACAAAGAGAGGTTTCTACCCATTTGAAAATTATTATTATTATTATTTACTACTATATTGGCAACGCAGTGCACTGAATAGTTTTAGAAGAAAAATTTATGCTCCAGAATTCCTAAGGGCCAACACTCAATCCTTCTCAATACACACAATAAAACAGAGAATGACAATGCATTTATTTCCTTTCCAGTCCGATTCCTACTGTGCCACAATGGTTAGTATTGAATACCATTCTATTTCATGCATTGGAGCTCTATGCTAAACTTTAATTACCAGTGTCAAAAGGGAAGTGTTCCCCAGAATGATACCATAGTTATTCTTTGCAGTTTCCACTGCTATGGGTATTGCTGAATATGTTTTGAGTATTTCTGGGTACCGGGCTGAAAGGAGTACAGTGTGTCCCACTGCAAATCTATGCTTTTTTATCCCATAAAGATCACACAGATCCCAGGCAATTAACAGTTTGGAAAAGAGTGCATTAACACCAGCCACTAAAAATCTTTTATAGTCTAGAATGGCACTGAATGAGCAATTACAAAATTAGCTTTTCCTTGTTATTGCTCTTATGAATCCATCTAACAGTGATGCTCATTAAGAATACCCCTTAACCTCAAATTTGGAGTTGTGTTGTCCAGCAGGGAAACAGTGTTGGCATGTTATAAGCTAATCGCTGGTGTAATGTGTCTGATGTTGGCTATGACAGGAGGGAGTCAGAGACTCTTCCCAGCAAACCTCCAGCACCTACATCCAGCTCATCGATAAGCCAGCCTCTATGGTCAGGAATCTGGACTACCCTGGCCCAATACAAGCACACCAACACAATCCTGGAGCTGAAACAACCTCCAGATCTTGAATCACAAAGATGTTGATGACCATTACTTTAAATGTAGTTACTTAAGCAATCACCATTCATGGCAAAACAGAAATCATTGAGCTGCCGTTATCCAAAGCTAATTTTAATTAGACTCAAACTGAGGGAAAAATCTACTAGTTCACTTAAAAACCCATTTTCACCCTGGTTCACTAGAAACTTCCTCCCACCTGCAACACATCACCACATAGGCGTCTGATTCCAAGCCTGACTCCTCTCTCTGATTTGGCATGTGCATGGGAAAAGTTACGCTGATATGCTGCCACTGGTACAGAAGGAGACTGAGGCACTAGTGCCACTTTTGCCATGTGAATCTTTTCCTGACATTTCTTTCTAACACTAAAGCCTTCTTCTCAACCAGGACACAGACTCCAAATGCACATACAGTGTCTGAAAAAGAGTAGAACAAGCATCTCTATTCCAAAATTATTTCCACAGACAACTTCTGTCATGGAAGAAAGAAACCTTTCTATCACAGATGTCCACGAACTCATCACATCCTGTTGCCCTGTCTGTAGCACACTTCTGGTATTTGGGGTTATTCAATGCCTACGCAAGTTGAGACCTCTGGGGTTGCACTAGAGACTGAGAGGTTGAGCACTGGGGAGGTCTTTATTACGGTAGAGAAACACTGGATAAAATAAAAGCTACCATCACCTGGAAGACAACTTTCTCTCTCTGAGCGCTGTATCTTATTTTCAGTTGAAGTACTACAATTGTACATTTAAAAAAATCAACTCTGCAGGCCTTTAATTCACAGGTTACAAAATACAATAATAATTGAACCAACCAGTACTCTAATAGCCGTTCAGTATTGTAAATAGGTAGGTTCATACAGACTTCCACTGCTTTATTCAGAACCTGTGTTGATAATTTCTGAGCACAAACTTCTGTAGGAAATGGACCAAGTTATCTGAGTTCCAGCATATGTTTGTAAGAATGTAGAGAAAGAGCTAGTATCATGCAGAGGCAAAACACAGCCAGAAAAATGGGGCTTCCTCTCCTGGAATACAGATCAGGCAAGATCCTTCATGACATTTACAAATGGCTTCATGCTCTCTCTTTTACTAAGTTACTTCCCTTTATTTTTGGAGCAAATATCAGCTAAAATCTGAAATATTTGCTGCGTATCTATTTAGAAGGGTAGTTAGATCACCACACTATGAACTACCAATATTTTTTTAACTGCTTAACAGAGGGTATAATTAAAAATAAATAAATCAATGTTTTGGCATCTCTTTTTTTCCTCTAGATTCTATATTGCATTGTTTTCATCATTTAAAACATCATCAGTTGCACTGATCCAATGAACAGATGGCCTTATCAGCCCACAAGAATCTGCACAGGGCAATTAGAAAATTCAGAGACAAGATTAATACAAGGAAATTAATTATCAATTATATCAGTCCAGCACTGTGTACAAAAAATTTCTTGTTTTCCTCTGACTCTACAGAGACATGCTAATAGGTCTACTGATGCTTCCCACTTTACCAAGTGATGCATTCAAAGCCTCCAAGAATTGCCTGTAATTTTAAACCTTTATTACATCAGGATTACACTATTCTCTTCCCCTCTTTCTTGGTTTGCGTAGAGGGAGTTTAGTTAAGACTGGAAAAAAAACAGTCCATGTCTTTTAAAGACACTTTACTGACAGGAGAAAGAAAACGTTCATGCAGATCTACCTGCTCTTTTCTCTTTTGCACCCTTCCTTTCTGCGTAGGCCCAGAAGGCATGTGTCCAGCAAGAACCACTTCCTACAGACACGATGCAAATGTGGCCCTTGTATCAGTAAGACAGAAGCAGTCTGAAAAAGTGAATGCTACAGGACCAGAATATCTTTCCCCGAATTCTGGGGGTGGCAAAACCCAGCAGAGTCCCTTATTTAAAAAAAAAGCACGGCAGGTTACCTGGTGCCCTGTATAGACAGCTCACTCCCTTGACCACTTGGTAGGACTCCAGAGGCTGGCAGGCTAAGGGAAAGCAGATGCATATAGAGAGCCTCTGTCACGCGTGACGCTGGCAGATATACCTGCAGTTCTGTGTTTTTCCCATTCTCATCTCTCCCAGAGCAGGCGGGGGTAAGACAGTAATTCAAGTTTGCCAAGTGAGCTGAAACCTGTCACATCTATAGAAAATAGATTTGGGGGGCTAAAAATAAATAAATGCCATCCCACACTCCCACTGCCTTCGTATTCTTATTCATTTCAGCAGTATTCAGCTATCCGAACTCCACTTGCTTCAAATAGCAGCAGAGAAAGGGGAGGGAGGGGAAGAGGAAATGGGGAGTAAGCCATGGATTTAGAAATTCTCATATATAGCAGGGCAAATATGAATGTGATCTAACAACAGAGCACGGGACATGATCACACCATATGGGATCAACTCAATTGACCCCAAAGGACTTACTTTTGGATACTTAAATGTGTAATTAATGTGAAAATCTATCTCCAGGCTTGCTTATGATATGTTGCCTCAGTTTCCCATTGGTAAAAGAATGATTTAGTGATTAAAAAACATTCACCAGTCCTACACTCACTGGTGTGCCGGTAGAAGCCTGTACTTGCCATGTGCTGGGAGAGCTTCACAAGTGTGTTGTTCTACCCAGAATCATCATATTTTCCACTTGAAGTCTATACTTTGTACAAATGTACCAAGCACATTTGAAAACAATTTGTTCTTGCTGTTAATTTATATGAAAAATCCTGCCGCATTTGCATGACATTAAGAATGAAAAAAGAAAAAAAAATTGTCCAAGCAGACAATGTATTTGATACCGCAATGATAATAACCCTGGATAGATTCCTGTGGGCTGGCAATGCCATCTGCCTAGTGGATGCAGAATCCAAAGATCATTATAGTGCATGGAAAGACCATCTTTAAGACTGATTCAAAGCCAAGGAGTGCTAGTGGAGTCAAACTGATGGAATGCTAGATAATGACAGACATGCAAGACAGGCACTGATCAGCAGTGGGTCCCTTGGACTTTGCCGTGGCAGGAATCTCATTCACAGCCTTTCTCTCAGGAAATCTCATTATTCTGTACCATTTCTTCATTGTTGCATCTGAAGGCATGGAGACATTTGTATACGTTTTTCTCCCTGTATGGAACTAAAAGGAAGGAAAGCATGCCTGAATACTAGTCTCTTGTAAAGAATATTTAAGTACCAGAGCCAGAGGAAAAGCCGGAGAGGTGTGTCTGATCCATTTTACTCAGCCTGCAAGCAAATGAGCCGCAGACTGAGATCAGATGATCAATATTCTACCTATTTCAGCAGATCTCTTCAAAACTTAGCATTTCAGACCACATGGGTAGAAAGGTCACTGTTTAACAGACCTCTTGCCTTTACCACTGTTGACCTGACAGGTCTCATTCATGCTGTTACAAGTCCCAAATACACCTACTGCTCTTGATGGCCTCAAGTATCCAGAGTCAAATTTTCTCCTGTAAGTTTTCACTTACATTTGTCTGACTCCTGCAAAGTTACCATCAATTTAGATCACTGTAAAGGAAGACTAAAAATCACACTCAACACTTTTGTTGCCTAAAAAAAAGAAGGCTCCTTGTCCAAGAAAATGTATATTTTCTTCAAATCCAAAAAGCTCATTTTTTTCTATTTTAAAATAAATAGAAATACAGACATACACAACCTACCTTTTAACTGAATAGAGTTGTTAAAGACAGTCTCCTGTAAGGCCACATCTAAATCTACTGCAGAGTAGTGGACCATACATTGACCATCTATTTCAATAAGAAGTTCAATAGATCTGATTCTACCACACATTGAATTTCTGCAGCTTTGACTGACAGTCCTGACGGGGTTTAAGTGAAAGGTATGAAAGTCTCACGATCAGGTTGTAAGTGCTAGTGAACTGGGATAATAAATGCTAGTGATTCTGTGGGAGGAAGAGGAGGCTGTGTTCAGGAACGGAAACGTAATCATTTCTGAGAATAACTTTTGCGATGGGAGTTAGAAGGTGCCACCTCTCCAGGAGGTGTTTTAATCTGCTACATCTTTCTGGCTGTGTGAGAAAAGTCGGTCAAGAAAGATATAAGTAAGGGCGGGGGGGGGCATAATGTGTAAAAAAAAAAAAAAAACAATAGGAAAAATTTCTAAGATACACGACACCAAACTAGGTGGAGGACAGCTAACCAGGAACGCTCCTGAAATTCTTTGATTCTTTTCTGCAGCCACAGACTAGCCCTGAACTGCTACATCAAAGTGGTTGGGGAAAACATAAGTTCATTTGTCTTTTCATATTTTCATTATTTCCCCCTCCCTCCAACTTTAAAAAGGAAAAAGAAGAAAAACATTGCATTCAACAACTGGAAATCTAGACTTACAAAAGCTACTGATGTTTACAGATCGCAGAATATGCTGCTAACGGGCAACTAATTTGTTACAGAGCGGGCAAGGCTTTGTGTCTCCTTGTCTACCTGATGAATGAGAAGTTTCAGTTCCCCAAGATATCATATGCAGCCCATTTCCAATGTTCCATGTTACATACGTGGCTATTTATAGTAATTAGTATCCTGGGGAGAAATCGTATTGCCACTCTAGTTACCTAATGTAATAAATTATTGCAAAAAGCAAAGTGGGAGGAATTTCTTATTTTTTATTAGCATTTGGTAATTTTGATCTTTCTAATGATGTCTACTGACCCCTAGCCTGTAGCTGTGTTTCAAAGCAGTTTCTTTAGCAATTCTTTGTTTAATTAAAAACTGTTACCAAAGAGGAAATTGGAATCAAATATCTCAGTGGTGGGGAAGATTTTGACTTACTCAGGATTTTTACTTTACAGAAACTAAATAAATGAGAGGAAAATAATTTTTAAGCGTTTCCTAATTTAGAAGCAAGGAAAAAACCAAATTAGATTAATGCCATGTTAGATATTAGGAAGAAAACTAAATAAGTTGCATTCTTCCTCCCAGAAGCATACTCATTTTCCACTGTAAATACTGTCCCCAGTTCTGTTCTTGCTTGCAAAACCTGTCAGAAACAACCCCGTTGAAGCCATTGTAAATACACCGGTATAAGCATCTGAATGCGATTCCCTTGGCCAAACTGTTCAAACTGAGGAAGACACAGAAAAAATGCTTTCCATTTGCTCTTTGGCTTCCAAATAGAAGGACCTCAGCTCCTGACAGTGCCCTGTGCTGAAGGTTCCCCTTTGCAGAATCTGGTAACTTCTCCTTTTGGAAAGTTTACTGGGTACCTGGGAGCTCAGTAATCCTTAAAAGCAATGGTACTTTTATGTAGCTATTTAAATATACTTCAGGATACTACTTATAGGCACATAACATTCAATATTTTTGCCCAAAACTGAGGAAGAGAGCACAGCTTCCCTGAGCTCCAACATCCGGAGATGATTTATTTAAGAAGGTGATGAATTTTCATACTGGATGCAATTATTGAGGTCCGTGTGCACACACAGATATCTTCACATGCGAACCTAATGAGGTTTCTAGGGAACTTGTAGCTATTACAGATTCACAGGCTCCTTCACTCAGCTCCTGGGAAAGCACTTACAGCTGATTCCATGCTAATTCATTGCTCAATGAATAAGTAAAATCTGTACAGTATAATAAAGCCATTGATCATTATGCTTTAAAAAGATTGACTCCTAAATATTTAGGAAGCAGTGTGTATTCAACGGAAATGTTTATTGGCACTGGGAAATTAAACTGTCACCCGTGAAATAGTAAAACTCATTAATGCAGAGTTTCTTTTTAAGTGTTAGGAATTAACTTTATGACTGCATCAGTAATGGCAAGCCTCAGCCTTAAATCGCCTGCCATTTAGTATTCGTGAACATTATTAAAACATATTAACCGTAATTTAATTGACTGAAAATTAAAAAAAGGGGAAAAAAAAAGAAAAAAGAAAAAAGTTCACCGCCTTCAGCGCGGGAGCTCGTTTGGAAGCAATTAGCCAGCGGGAAGGAGGGGAAGGCAGCGCCGGCCGCGCACCTCGGCCCTGGGCGCTGCGGCTGCCGGGACGGGACGGGCCGGGCAGAGCAGGGGAGGGCAGGGCCCGGGCCGGGCAGAGGAGGGGAGGGCAGGGCCGGGGCCGGGCCGGGCAGAGCAGGGGAGGGCAGGGCCCGGGCCGGGCAGAGGAGGGGAGGGCAGGGCCCGGGCCGGGCAGAGGAGGGGAGGGCAGGGCAGAGGAGGGCAGGGCCGGGCCGGGCAGAGGAGGGGAGGGCAGGGCCGGGGCCGGGCCGGGCAGAGGAGGGCAGGGCAGGGCAGGGCCGGGCGGCCGGCGGGGCAACAGCGCCCTCTGGTGTCTGCCGCGCCCGGCGGGGCCCCCGCCCGCCCAGCTCCGCCCGACGGGCCGCGTCCGCGGGGGAGGCCGCGCACCGCGGGGCCCCGCTCCCGCTCCGTGCGGCATCGGCCGCCCCCTCTCCGCCCCGCGCTTTCGCGGGGGGGGGGCAGGTCACGGAGCACCTGCCCTGCCCCGGGCTCCGAAGGTCCCCGGCTGCACCGCGCTCGCCGAAGCGCCCGTGGAGCGGCCGCCGGTGCCCGCCCGCCGCGGCACTGCAAAGCCCGGAGGCGAGGGAGGCTGCTGCCTGCGGGGACGGACACCGCTGGCACCGCCCTTACGGCCGGCAGCAACGCGTGGGAAACTTACGAGGGGATCTCCCGAGGAAGAGGGAGCGAACAGCGATTTCCCAGCCGGGATGCTGCGGGGGGAGCGGGGACGGCGAGCACGCCCCGGGACCCAGCCGCGCCCGTGGGAACCGACGGCACCCGCCGGGCCGGGCCGGGGGAAGATCCCCGGTGCCACCGGCGCTGCTCCGCCGGGCTGGAGCGAGGCTGGGCCGGAAAATCCCGGCACCCCCGACTCATGCGGGAAGGACCGACCCCTTCCAGCCCGGCGGGCAGAGGCGCACGGCTCCGGCCCCGTCCCAGCCGGCGGCGGGCAGCTGAGGCGGGGCGAGCAGCAGCGACACAGGCCGCAAAAAAATGCGGCCAGCGGAAGGACAGAAAACGGCGAGGGAAAACCAGCGAGCGGCTCGTTGCAGGCTCTAGCGGCTCCCGTTCACGTCCACACCGGCAGGACGGTGGCGAGCAATCCCTCCATCTGGCCGCAACTTTGCATTTCTAAGCTCCGTTAGCACACCGGAGCCGGGCTAACTTTCTTAGAGGTCACGTTGCAATAACCCCCTTTTCAGGGAGTTTTTGCCCATCTTTTCCTCCGTCCCTCCCTTCCTCCCTCCGCCCCCGCCCCAACCCCAGGCAACTCCTTGAGCTCCCGCTACTCACAATTTGTTGCAGTTAACCCCAGGTGCCAAAAACTGAAGAGGAGCACGCTGAAGCCCCCGAGGGCTCGGGAATCCATGTTCAGCCCCGGAGGGGGAAGCCAGCCGCCCGCCTGTCTCCGCCGGTCCCGGTCTCCGAGCGCCTGTCAGCCTCTGTGCGCTCCCTCTTCCTCCGCGCATTTACTCCATCCAGCATCCAGGCACTCCGGGTGAAGGGGAGCCGGAGCCGGGGAGGCCGAGGGACCCTCCTCCGCGGCCCTTGGAGCAGCCGCTCCAAACGCCGGCGGCAGCGCCCGAGCCGAGCCCGCTCCCCCGGCTGCTGCCGCGGAAATTCACCTTGCGAGCTGCGGCGGGGAAGCAGCAGCCGGGCGCTGGGCACCTCCTTATAGGCGAGAGCCGCGCTGCACTCCACCTCCTCCCAGCCCCCTGGAAGTCACTCCTCCTCGCCTTCCAGGGAGGATCCTTATTGCAATGTTCACGCGTTGTTGATAAGCATCAGAGTCACGGAGTAAATCAGATGCCTGGAGGAAAAAAAAATTTAAAATCTTCCCTTTTTTTTTTTCTTCTTTCTTTTTTTTTTTTTCCTTTCCCCCTGCTTTGGGTACCGCTGTGGCTGGAACATTTTAAAGAGCCCCCAGCTCAGCTGTTTGTTTGCTTATAAATATATATGTTATATACACATACCTAAAATATACATGTATGTCCCGGCATATACACTGCCGACACAGCCCGACGAGCCCCAGCCCCGCTCTCGGGGCTCAGCCTCACCCCCAGGGAGCGGGGATGGAGCCTCGGCCGGGGCTGATGCTTGACCCGCTCTCCTGTCGCAGCTGCTCCGGAGCCTCCCTGCCTAGACCTCCTAAAAAGCGAGCGGGGGGTCCCAGCAGAGCCGCGGGGAGCTCTCTGTGATGCCCCCCCAAGAGGAAGGCGGCCCCCGGCGCTGCGGACCGGACCAGACCCGCACCCAAGCGCTGCAACCCCCTCCCGGCTGGCGAGGGTGATGCTTGAGGAAACCGGATTTCATGACTGATTGATTGATCGGTTACCCGACTGCTCAGCAGCTGAACAGGCCGGGGTTCTCTTCCAGAGGCGGGGTACAGGAAAGCGGAGTTTCAAAAGCATCTGCCCTTCCCCTGGCTGTCTGCGCGCAGCAGCCGGCGGCTGCTCTGAGCCGGCACCCTGCGCCCTGCCCGGCCGCCTCCCTGCGCGCCCGCACACACGGCAGGTAACCGTCCTTCCAGGACCTCCAGCTCAACCGCTGCTGAGATCTAACCTTGCTGCTCTGCTGCGGCGTCACCCCGCATCAGGAGAGTGCTGCATCAAAGCCAGGCCAAAATTGCATTAGTGATTCCGCTGTAATCTGCAAGGAGAGTGTGTTTGGACCGTTGAAGTCTTTGTGGGGGGAAAGTCGCTGTATTCCTCAGCCATAGTCCCTCACAATGGCAAGGAATAATCAGAAGAAATAGACTGTTCGCCAAAGCTGTCCTGACTTGCCAATGGAGAGCGGAGGTTTAAATTGCTGGCACGCTGTAAGCCTCACATTAAAAAGTAAGGAGGGTGGAGGAAAGGCATCGTGCTTAGCTGTTAGGTGCTATATCAAAGAGAGGTGTCGGGGGACATCTGAGCTTTAAAGGAGCAGTCAGCCTGGAAAGCAAAAGTCCACATTTAAAAAATGACCTAATTATTTCACCTTCTGTTGTTACAAGTGACACAAGTGACACAAGGTTAAACAGGAAGGATAGCTGCCTAGTGCTGAGGCTTTCAGTCAGAGTCTGTAAAGGATTTAGTCAGACAAAACCAAGACTTAGGAGGAACTTAAAAGCCTAATGAGCTCTCCAAGTCTTTCATTTTTGGCCTTAAATACATCTGCACACACCAAGGTTTCATCTTTGCTCATGCAAAGACCTGACCCAGTTGCTCTGTGCTTCACTTACGTCTGAGCCCAGTGAGATTTCCGAAACTAGGGGTGGGAGTCAGTCCAAGGCTAATGCATCTACGTGAGGTGTCTGCTGTCCCTTCCAAAGGCCCTGAAGGAGGTGTCAACTAATCACCCAGGAGATGTTTGTTTAAGGGCACGGACACCATCTTCTCTGAGCCGGCTCATTTTGGAAGGAAGCAAGCTCTGCTCGTTTCCCTCAGTGGATGGGGAGAGAGAGGGTCTCACCTTCATGTTTTCTGATCCCAGCCAGAAACATCTCATCTTCTCCATAAATTGTACGGATCATATATAAGACTCTGGCCCAGAAACTAAGAACCATATTGCTTTGCTGCATTAGGCCAGGAGGCTGGAATATTGAGAAAATTATGTTATTAAATTGACTTTTTCAGGTGAGTAATCAAGCTTTAGAAATGCTAGCAGTGCTTCCAGAGCTATCACTTGGGTAAAGCTGAGCAGTTGAATGTATCAGAAAGCTTAAAGCCAGAGTGGATTTGCTGGAGACACAGGAGTCTTTGACACAGTTACAACTTTGCAACTATGTATTCTGAAATTAGCAGAGGAATTCAGAAGAAGGAGATTAAATATGGGGGGGGGGGTGTCAATGGTATGCTTTTTAACTGACTCACTGAACTAATTAGTGGCTTGTTTATAGGAAAGCAGATGTGGAAATGAGCTATGGAGAGTAATTAAAAGCTATCAATAAATATGAGCCCAATCTTGCAATGCATCCCAGTGGTCACCAATATGGATCTGACTGCAGGATCTCGACCCTGATTACACCATCAGTTTTCAAGTCACACTTATGAGGTGCTGGTTTCCCAGAGGCACACCTCTTCCATAAGCTCCTTTGTATCATAAATGCCAGGTAGGTGCCTTAAGATTTGTGAATATTTGGGTTCAGGACCACTACAACTGAGAAGTTATGACCAGAGTGGAGGGCTATGCAGCTGTGCTTTGCAGGAAATTATGTAAATAATGTCATGTTTAAGGGCTTTTTGCCAGCAAGATTTTTATTAGAGTAAATTTATTAATCACTATTAAAGCTGTTCAGACAAAAAGTGTAGCTCATCCTCAGCCGCAGATCTGGGTACCCTAGATTTGGGGAAAACTCAGTTGTTGATTCAGTCTCAGTGTATCTGGACTTTGTTCAAAATGACTGCAATGGTTGCCACTGAAGGCATTGCAAGCCTTGGCAATGAGTGAAGGCTTGTTACACATATAGTGAATACTCCTTTCTAACTCAGTGATAACCCCTTTCTAACTCTCCCCTTCACTGTGGCACATGTTTTCTCCTCCTCGATGAAAGCAAAGCTGACCTTAACAGTGAAGACCCTGAGAACTTTCCTTTCAATTCCTGCCTCTTCTTTGGCACATTTCATTTATAGCCTTTTGCCAGTCACTTGATGTTCACTCCCTGTTTGTTAAACAAGGGGAACACACACTACCTCATCTCATACAGATGGCAGGAGGAGAAATATCCTCATGTCTGGCACATGTTCAGAGTCTGCAGTCATGGTGATCGTATGAGCATCTTTATAATTTCAGAGGCAATGTAGATCATGATTAGGTCATCTGGGACTGTATAGAAAGGGCTACATTAGTTCTGGGTGAGAAAGCCTAACATGGGCATCCAATTATCCTCCTCCCCAACGGCAGCTGAATGCCCATATTAATGCTGCTCAGGACACAAGCAGTGTATGACCTGCATGATGGGGAGAGCAACACGACCAGCATTAGACCAGTAGCTGTTCCTATCTTACTGGCTTTACAGTGCAAGCACCAAATCACTGAAATTCAGCATTTAACTTTTCAGCCCCGGTGTCCTACCCAAGTTTGTTCTGCCAGTCTGGAGCCTTGTTATTTGAGCAGAAGGAACAATTTGTGGGAATTAGATGAGAGAATATGAATAGGAGAGCAACAGAAGGACACAAAAGCATAAGGAAGAGCAGGAAAAGCTGGCTGCCACAAGGGAAATAAGGGTATGCATTTTCGAAGGAGAAAGCTTTTTTATTTAAATGTTTATCTGAGGAGCTAAGTTTATCTGTGATCAGATACACTTGTTTTCTTTCTCAGAGTCAGTCAACAGCATTAGTATTGCTATAACCCATGTTGAGTTAGCCACTAGAAGCAATAACAGTTTAGCCCATGAATTCAATCAATCCAGCTGTTTGGGTAATTGCAGCTGGAAGCTTTATGTCTGACCCCAATCATATAGCATCCAGGGAAGGAGAACAGTATTATGTATATGAATTTTGAAGAGCCCGTACTACCACAAACTTTATTGTATGTGGCTTTTGGATCACATATTGCTATTTCCTGTTGATAACTAGGAATTTGTCTGAAGAATATGATGTTTCTGATCAAAAAACCTAAAGGTCATGTCAAAAAAACCTAAGGGTCATATTTTCCTTTTTCCCTTAGAGTTCTCCCCTATAAAAAGAAAGGACTCATTCATTAGAGAGAATATGTGGAGAGCTTTCATAAAACACATTGACCCCAACCAGGTGAGTGCAACAGCAGGCTGCTCATTATCCTTGGATAGTTCCACAGTATACACAAGTCCAGAGGATAAGAAAATTTAATGATCTGCTGGGATAATCTGATGGCCAGTAGCATTTTTGACATGCATGCTGAGATTAGGGTAAAAGAAATCAGATGTCAAGCTGTGCAGTGATTATTGGAAGACAAAGAACTAAAATCACCTCTCCCTCCCCCTCGCCTTTCCCTACATTATTTTACCAGTGTCTGCTGGTATTATGGCTTTCATTACATTGTCTTGTCTGCCTATGAAGACGCTTGTGTCAGTCGCAGCCAGATACAGCTACCGGACTTAAAAGATCAATAACCTGACTAAATAATAGTACAAATGGCTATGGCTACAAATTACCTAGGGACTTCAATAGGCCTTATATGGGACACACTCCTCCCTGGTGTGACTCCAGTGACATTGTATGTTGCAGTTCAGGACAGAGTCACAGAGGTCGCAGAGGACACCATCCATGGTCTGCTCTCTGTGCTGGTTCCCCACCAAACACAGTGGTCAGCTCCAGCTGGGCCAGCCACAGTTCTCCCCGCGCAATACCGTATTTTAACTAAAATGCAGTGTCATCCTGGTGCATTTATTGTCCCAGAACCAGCTGTCCACCAGTGTCCAACAGAAGGATGGACTTCATGAGGTGTTGGCATAAATACAAAACGTATTCCTGTTATCTAAAAACTCATTCCTGTGATCTAATCAACCACAATCAGCCCTGAAAAGAGAACTCATACGCAAACAAAATAATGCAATTTTTTTGCCCTGTTTTGAAGCCACACAAATTAGAATGAAGAAACCCCTAAAAGGTCCCTGGACAGTTAGGTGTCAAAGGATGGATGTAATCCTTGGAGAACAGCTGGCTAACTAATGGGAACATACTGTAATAAGAACTATGAGTCCCAGCTGAGGTCAAAACCCAGTCTGCCTTACAGTACTTAGAAACTTCAAGGCAAACTTGAGAAAAAAAAGTGACAGAAGATGGGGAGGCATTTTAGCAAAAATGTCTATTCTATAGACATTCCAGTTCAGACCACAAAGTCAGAAGGGGAACAATATTATCTGTATGAATGTCTATTTCCATATGTAAAGAAGGCAGCTTTATTTGTCATTCATTAGTGGGTATCAAGTCTCCATTTTGCAGAAATTCAGTCATTCAGTTATGGAATTATAATATCTGCCATGTCACTGATGTGAGTAATGACATATAATGAATAGACACTTGGATAAATTTTCAGAAGTAATTAGTGATTTTGCATGAACAACCAAGGTATCCCTTAAGGGGCAATTTTTCAGAATGATTTGGGCCTTTACCTGCTGAATATCAGTGCCATGATCTGTCTGTCCAAACAGGACAGTTAAAAGGAGAGGCATCCAAAATCATTAGTCTCTGTTGAACACTTGCACCTCAGTGCACCATTAATCCATAGTCTCATGCTTGAGGAGAGAAACAATCACCTGGGCCTATATACATAACGAACAATTTTGAATATCTCCATCATTTTGCAGAGAAAGTTTGCAAGGAGTGAAAAAGAGAGCTAATTTCATCAAATAAATCATTCGTGACAAATGGCTCATCCAGTGCTAGCACTCAGAAAATTATTATTAGCAACAGCTGGGCTGGGTATGACAACCTATATTCAGACATTCTTTTTAGTTTTCTGCCTGTCCTTCACTAATCTCTGTTATGGATAGAGGTCGGAGAGGAGTGAAAAGGGGGAAGTTGTGTGGAAACTAATGCAATCATTAGGTCATTTTTAACCTTGCTGGAATTATCATACAGAAGGAGCCAACTGAGAATAATGGAAGGCGAGACTGTAATTTAGACTCCCCTGCAAAACAGGAAGAAATGAATATACATTCTCTCACAAGCCCTCAGGATTTCTAGGCTTAATCCTGCAGGAATGAGCAGCTCCTGAGCACTCCTGTGTTGCTCTCTTCTCAGCATAGGCACAGGAGATTCAGAGTCTTGGGCCCATGTTTTTATACCAGCCTGCCTTTCTAAGGCTGCTGCTGTCATATTTTTTGATGCAGGCATTGAAGGACATGGAACAGAAAATGGGATTCATAGAGGTTCCTTAATCACAGTACCGCTGAGCTTCTTCTGGACAAAGTTCTTGCTGAGGGCTGGGCTGGAAGTTAGTCTGGACGAAGCTATGAAAATCCCCATATATATGTTATGTTGTATACACAGATATATATATACATGGATATATACACACATATATACGTATATATGTATATGCAGGCAGATATACACACACAGAAATATGTGTAAAACAGGAAATCAAACAAGGTAAACTCACCCCTCACTAGGAGATCAATTTATTTCATACTTACTGACTAAAAATGTTTATTTCCTCTAGGAAGTGGATGCATTTGCATCAGAATGAAACAATTCCATGTAGACCTACCACTGTCTTTTCAAAGCAAAGTGATTTTAACTCCATGAGGGATTGCTGATTATACCGTAATGTGTAGGCCTGAGTCAGACACACTCATCTTACTTCTGACTTGAGCCAGCTTGAGGTATAGGAAGCCTCTGCTTTCTGCCAGTCTGGATTGCAGATTACACTGGAGTTAATGAATCCCTCCTACTCGGTAAAGATCTGCTGACAACATGAGAATATTAACATAATGTAGCTATGTAGAGGGGTGGATATTCAGAGGTTCTTTTGCAATCAATGTATTTTTCATCAGTTAAAAAAAAATTTCGTTAGTGATTTTGAGCAAATACTATCAAAACTAAGCCAAAATAAAAAATCCTACTTCATGCACTTTTTTTCTGACTCTCAGGGCTGGTTGTTGCTTATTCTAAGGATTATTATCTATACTTCGATGATGTTGTGAATTCCAGGGTAAGGAAAAAAAAATCAAACTCACTGCTGAGAGTTTTTATGCCCAGGTTTTAAACTAGAGCAAACAAGTCCCTCTAGGTTCCCCTGATGGGGGGAAAATCTCAATCAGTCCAACTTTCTGTTCACTTCTTAGATGTATGTTGAATCAGTTGAGGTTCAGGTAGAAAGTGCGAAGCAGTGCCACAGAGATTTCACTGAGCTCACATGAAGGGACGCCGCCTTGGCTGTGTGCAGGGCTGAAGGCAGAGGGGTGACGTGCAGCAAACCATGACCTAGAGCTCACCAAAACCCCAGACTTTAACCTGCCATCCAAACAGTTTGAATATGAAGTGAGTTTAAACTTGAGACTGGATTCAGGCTCACTTTCAAAGGTCGCAGAGGTGTATCCAGGGTCAAAAGACAGGATTAAGCCACAGAGAAAGAGTGTGGCAGAGCCAGAAGGTTAGCCTAAGTTGTCTTTGCTTTCTTAATTGGAATCTATGTCCTCTATTACCTCTCCTTCAGTATGTAAATCAGTTTCATAAATGTAACAACTCAAGAGGATGATAGTCATCTGGGACAACAGCATACGACTCAAAGCTTATCCAAATAGGCAGCGAAGTAGGGCATAAACACCTTACTTGACTTTGTTTCTCCATCTTAGCAGTTAAGATGCTCATTGCGGGCAGATCCAGGCGGCAGAGAATCTCTGCAGTGATACGAAGGCCACAGGCACTCAGATGTGCCACATAGAAACCTCTACCATTGTCTAACATGAAGAAGCAAATGTGGAAATTAGCAGTATGTACTGACACGTACCCTCTACATGTGTTAGTACCACTTATGTCGTTGCATTTATTATAAGCAAATCAATTCCCATAGTGCAATTATAGCAGATGGATAAACAAGATGCAATATACTGCTCACTTTACGACAATGATCACATAATTCCAGCTTCACTGCTTTTAACTGTTTGCATGAAACACTGATTAATAAAGCTTTGAAAGGCTGTCAGACAAGGATATATGAATGTATAAGTGATACAAGTGAAATTATTCCCCAGTATAAATATCCCTAACATTGCAAAACTAGTGAAGCTGTATCAGGAATGAACATGATTTATTCTGTCCATCAGGTTCTCCTTGACAAAGGCTGAGCAGTGACTACAACCAGATATAATCGTTATCCTCCACTTTCTTTCTTTTTGTTATCTACTTTTGTGTCCATTTAGACCATAAGCCTTTGAGGAACAGTTGCCTTCTTCCCCCTCTATATGTATATGTGCAGTAGTCCTGATCCCACTATGAAGGTTGTAGATGCTTACACAATATTACCATCGGTCAGCCATTACAGAAACAATTACAGCAGTCTGCGAGCACATCAGTGTGTAAAAGTCACAATAAGAAAAGGAAATAAGAGTCACAAAGAGCTTAGGAGGATGGAGGGTTAATTCCTTTATCACAAAAACATCTCACAGGAGCTGCATTCTGTGGATTAACATTACTGATACATCCATTTCGTTAAGTGGATACAGTTGTCTGCTGATGCATATTCACTTGAGATAATTGCATTATTGAGGTATCTCACAAAAACTGATACCAATTCACATCAGTGATTTTAGCAAAGCTACAACCTACTGGTTTCAGCTTTGAAGATTCTGAATCTTTTTAAATTAAAGAATGGAACATTTAACAATCATTTTGGTCCTGAATTAGAAAATGTGTTTCTTAAGGATTAAATTATTGGTCAGTGTCAGGAGAAAAAGGGATGTTTAACAAAAGATCAGATACCTGGCTATACCTAGGTGGATCCCTTCTCTTTTCTATCTCCTTAGCAGTGATAGAAATGAAAGGTCAAGATGAAATCATCTGTGACGTGCCTGTTAGGTGATATGCCATGACTCTAGTTTATGCTTCTGGTACCTCAGATTTCCAGAGGAGCTCATCTTGAGAATTATCCAGTTCTCAAACCTGCTGAATATACCATGTTGCCCTTGGGAACTGCTATTTTGAAAACTACTTCTTAAACTTTCTGGGTTAGAGCATCCCCGGATAGAACTGTACGTAGCTCCACCTAATTTTAATGCTGACTTAGGTCAGCTGGATGTCATGTGGTACTAAAATAAAATGCAGAAGCCAAATTCTAAAGGTTTTATATCATTTTAAGCTACCTGGAGAAATCAGGAGCGTTTAGCTCTAGGGATCTTGTGCTAGCTTGTCTCACAGTGATACAAAAGAAGATAACATCAAATGAAGAGGACATGGAGCAAATGGATTTTTTTAATTCTGTGCTAATCTTCACAGTTGTTTTTCTTTTTTTTTTTTTTCCCCCATAAGCTCTTCTTAAAGTGTAGATGATAGGCTATTTACTGGGAATAATCCTGTTAGGCGGATAGTGCTGTAGACACACATCTCTCTATATATCTCATTCTATAGGAACACCAACATTTGAAATCAACAAGTCATTCCTAGCCCTCTTTTTCTTAAGATCTCACCTTTAATACACTCCATAATCTGTATCTGTGATGTGGAATCATAAAGCATAAACCATAAAGCAGAGGTGAGAAAGACACTTAAAAAAGAAAAGTTTTGCCTTTTTGATACCAAGAGAGTTAGGGTGAGAGGGCATCATGCAACATCCTCAGTAAAGTGTTGAACAAGGGATGCTCTGCATGTCAGAGGGGTCTGAAAGAGCCTGAACTAAACCCTACCAAAGACATTAAAAATTATTGCTTTGATTTTAAGGACTTTTTTTGACAGCTTGTTTAGTGAGCTTCTTTCTCACCCAAGTATGGGGCCCAATTTTCTCACACCAGTATGACGGGCAACAAACATCCTCCAATTCCAGAATACCCTGAATGCAAGAAAGATCAGCACCTGGCCACAAGCTCTCTACTATTTGACTTTTTGTCTGCTGAATGACTAAATTATATGCTTTCCTTCTCTATTATATACTTTTCCAAAGCTAAACAGTTATTTTAATGGGACAGGAGATTGCATAATCATTGTGAAGTCCTTGAGCTTTCTGCTGGCTGTGGATTTCTCTGTTCAAGTCCAGATGAGCTATACAATGCAAAAATATATCTGGTAAGTTTTTCATTGACATTACTAGGAAGGTGTAATGACTGTCGGTCTGATGTCAGCGGGAGGTGCTGTCAAGAAGGGGAAGGAAAAAAAACCCTCAAAACCCCCTGCAGACATTCAAGAAGAAATCTTGTACTGTTGAGTAATTACAATTCTCAAAGAAAAAAATAGGCTTGGATAAACCTGGAGGCACCTTTATGTTTTTCCTTTTGAAACCTTCCATCTCCCTGGCACGACACTTTGCTGTTCTGTCATTTCTGTCACCATGCCATGCTGGGCTAGTTCTTTTTTCTGGGGGGGAGGGAGTATTTTTGGCCCTTAGAGACCCCACTGTGCAAATATTTAAAACAAACAAAGACTTTGTTGAGATTTTTTAAAAGTCTTTTAATCAGCAAACAGATATATTCTTTGTCTGTTGGAAGAGAAGCTGCAATTATCAGGGGAATTTAATTTCAAATGGCACGTACGTTCTTCGTGTGGGTGGTAAGGTAGGCAGGCATCTCAGTGGTAGGTTACAGTCATGTTTATTATATACTTTGAATGTTACTTTGCTGATGTCAGTATGGTGCTTTTTTCCAAGGTGCACAGGAAGCCTGGAGCAGTAAAGAGCCTCCCTTCCATACCATTCTCCCACTTGTAAAGAAATCACAACTGAGATTGTAATTGTGAAGTTATGCAGTCACAGAAATTGTGTCCCAGGGAGGTGTTGTGTTTTGCTCCAACTTATTGCTGTCCCTTTGTCTAGACAGAAAATGGCTGAACTTCTCTTGCATTAGACCATTTCTTCCCGTTCTTTCCTGAGTGAATCCTTTCCACCACTTTCTGTCTCATTCATTTTCTTCTCACCACTCTATCAACACCCTTTTTCTTCTCAAGGAGTTCATGCGCCAGTCAGGTCACGTGCCATCAAACTATGCCCTTCCTTGCGATCTCTTTGGGTCTCATGTGGTTCCTAAAATCATCAATGATGTGGTTTGGTTTTGCGTTTTTTGGTGGTTTGTTCCCCCCCCGCCCCGATTGAAACTGATGTTCCCTTTAACTGCTTCTTTCTTCCCTGGAAGTCTATTGTACTTTCTGCACTGTTTCTATCTCTGCTTTCTGACTCTTCCATTAGTGCTCCTCCAGGCTTAGAGAGCTCCAGTGAGAGCTCTTCTATCTTTAGTTTTGCTTCCTGTTCTCCAGTTTGGGAGATACAGTTCTATCCCACTATGGGTAATTTTCCCACTCACTCTTTTTCATTGTTTTACATGTTGTTTTGTTATTACTATCTTTACAAACCTATCTTCACCTGTCACTGTCTGCCCTTGATTTAAAAAATGGAGGGCAGGCTATGTATCTTGCTGCACGGAGGAAATATTGCTGACAGAAAGCTGCAGGGCTAAAGCCAATGGCTAAAATGCTCAAACTTTTCTATGCAAGATTTCCCTACAACCTCGTCTTCTTGATCTATGGTTGTTTTATGACAGCGAAGCAACCACAGATTAGATTCATCTGGCCTAGTGCTTTCATATTTCATCTGTATATATGTTGAAATGTATTTGCTATTTGCTGTGTGTGTTTGCTATTGCTCTTCTGTATTTGATGAAGTGGTTTTTTTCCATCTTGTAAAGGCTCTTTGGGTGGGACTCAGCTGCCTAGATATGGGCATATAGTGTTATTTTAAACATTGTAGGGTTTCCTGTTTGGCCAGTGTCCTGGTTTCAGCTGGGATAGAGTTAATTTTCTTCCTAGTAGCTGGTATAGTGCTGTGGTTTGGATTTAGGATGAGCATAATGTTGATAACACACTGATGTTGTAGTTGTTGCTAAGTAGCGCTTACACTGGTCAAGGACTTTTCAGCTTCCCCTGCTCTGCCAGGCGCACAAGAAGCTGGGAGGGGGCACAGCTGGGACAGCTGACCCCAACTGGCCCAAGGGCTGTTCCATACCATATGGCGTCATGCCCAGTAGAGAAACTGGGGGGAGTTGGCTGGGAGGCAGCGATCGCTGCTCGGGGACTGGGTGGGCATCGGTCAGCAAGTGGTGAGCGGTTGCATCACTTGGTTTTTTTTTTCCTTGGGTTTTGTTCCCCCCCTGCCCTTTGTTTTCCTTTTCATTATTATTATTATTATTATTATTATTATTATTATTATTATTATTATATTTTATTTTATTTATTTCCATTATTAAACTCTTCTTATCTCAACCCACGAGTTTTCTTACTTTTGCTCTTCTGATTCTCTCCCCCATCCCACCAGAGGGGGAGGGGGAGCGAGCGGCTGCGTGGGGCTTGGTTGCCGACTGGGGCTAAGCCACCACAGACACTTACAGCCTCTCCAGAAGGGTACGAGGCCTGCACAGGTCGTGTGCTCCAGGCAGATGTCTCAGTGCTGCGGTATGCGTTACCCTGGTGCACTTCCCCTACTGCGTCTGTGTATTAAATGGCTGTGACTAAAGAACATAGCATCTCTCTTCTTATCTTGCCATCTTAAGCTTCCCCTGGCAGCTTTTCAAGAAGTCATAGGAGTCACACTTGTGCAGAAACCAAACGGAAGCACAAATTATAGCAAATGAGAAACAAACCCATACTACAGAGCAATACTTTCCTAACGCAAATACCACTGAGTGAAAATGTAAAGTCAGGCATAATAATGAAAGAGGAAAATAGAAAAAAGTAAAATAGAAATAAAACAAAATAAAACATTAAGAGTAGCCTTATCAGAAAGTTCTGTTAAATTCAGCCATCGGAGTGGTCTGACTGGGCTGCCATATCCTTCTCTATGACTTTCGTTAGCTTAACCCTCACCTTGAGAAATACCTGCTCACCACTGTGGATATTCTGCATAATCTTCTACTGGAAACCCCTTTTTTTTTTCCTTTTTCCTAAATGTTTTTCCTGAATCAGGTTGTAGTCCATTTTGGAGTAACGCCTCTGTGTGCATTAAACTGAGACTGGCATATATTTGTTTATTACTACAGGGGCAAAAAGGATTTTCGCAGCACCTCTTTCAAAGATCTGAGACCCATTGTAATTCCACTGAATTAAGCTGATTTATATGAGGACCTCACCCATATTTCTGTCTCACAAAAAAAGATATTTCTGCTGGATAAATTAGAATTTGAAATATACCTCCTTTTCCTGGCATATATTTTCCCCTTCCTTTATGGATTTCATATCCCACACGGAAAAGACAATATAGAATTTTCCACCTATTAGTTCCTAAAAACAAACCACCAACAAAATTCTCCATAATTACAGAGAGTCTCAAAATGTTAGAGGTAATATTGAAATGTTGACAGGCATCTAACTTCTACTGGGGAGGAATGAGCGATTTTGTTAGGATGAGCTAATAATATATTTCCAGTGGTAAGTAACAGCTCTCCGTTCTGGATAAAAATGATTATTTTAATAAGGCTTGAAATTGCAGGCATGATATGTGCTGTGATAGTACGTAGGATGAACCAGTAATGCAAAACGAAAAACACTAAATGGAGCTTGAGCAGGGATCCTCTAAGGGATTATTAAAGATTAGAACAATAGTCTGGTAGCCATTGAAATTAGATTTATATGACTTTGCATAAAACAATTATTTGCAATCTGGAAAAAAACACCACCCAAAAGCCTTTTTTCCCTTGTCTTTTTCCATCTTTTAAAAATATTTTGCTTTTTAATATTTAAAATGCATTTTCACACTTTATTGTTTTTTCCTGTTTTCAAGGATGATACACAACTTAATTCTACTACTGTTTTAAAGACTGCAGGAGGTATCTCAGGGTATCATGTTAATATTGGAACAAAAGTCTAGCTTTTTCAGGGTGCAAGCTGGGGTTGCTGTTGATGTCCTTGTTATATTTTATCAGCCACGATAAATTAGACAGTAACCAGCCCTGGAAGAGGCTCATGGTCTGCTATAAAGCAGTTCCTGTGGTACCCCATGGCCCTCCTGGTAGCCAGCTATGTTACTTAGGGCATATCAACTTCTTCGCTTTCTGCCTCTGATTGTCTCCTCACCCTTCTTTTCTTTGTAAGCTAAAGCTTTTGGGAAAAGCTGAGAAAATCCACTGCACAAGGCTGTGCTTAGCACAACAGGACGTGGATCTTGGCTGCAGCTTTTTGGCAATGCAGTGATACAGATACTACAATGATAATAAAGGTTTCACACAGAAAGATCAATAAGTACAAGACATTAGTTCTTTAAAGCCTTCTCTCTTTTATGATTAGTAGGGAACAATTCATATACAGTCCATCACCCTCATAAGAGTTTTGTGGCAATTATCTAACACTTGCACAGTGCTTTGAAGATGCAAAGGCAGATCCCTGCCTGTGTTTGTTAGAGTTCAGACAGCACAAGGTAGCCTAACACAGACAAAGCAAAAAATCATCTGCAGGATTTCTTGGCTAGTGGAGAGCAGCTGTGGAGGTTATTTCACCATCTCTCCTAGCCTAGCTGTTAGGGTGAGAAGTCTCCTGCCTCCCTCCAGAGTCACCACTCCTCAGTGACAGACTCGAGCTGAGCTCTTGGCAGAGAGGAGCCTGAGGATACTCAGTGTCTCCGAAAGCTCTCCCTCATGTAATCTGGATAGAGCAGGACATTAGAACAAAGCACAAAACTCAGTCCAGCAGCATTTACCAGGCTCTGCGTTAGCACAGCATTGGGCAGTGCACTTTACAGCAGGGCTGCAGCTGTTGGTGTGCACTGCCCAATGCTGTGCTAATAGATACAGAATCCCAGAGCTGAACATGTCTTGAGCTTTCCTCACTCTTTCAGTGTAGATATAACTTCAGTGGCCCAAAAGCTAGTGTAGACTTCAGGGCAACCGAGTCTGTGCTGTGGCCCCTCTTCCCCTACCTTATTTTCTCTTTCATCATTTTTGACACAAGATCTAACTCATGAGTGGCAGACTCCATGTCCTGGGTATATATAAACTGTATTTCATTCCCAGAAAATTACTCCAGGTTTGGCATGCATCCATGAGTGACACCTACACCATTTGAAATTGATGGGCCTGGGACGGGGTTCAGTTAGGATGGAGAAGGCTGGAGGGAAGGAGTTAGCATTTTATGTACCAAATCTCATCTTGCTCAAGCCTTTCATGTATGGAGTTTTAATTATTTCAAATCTCTGTCTCCATGTCATGCTGCCATTTGTCACACTGTTGAAAATAAGTGTGAATGAAAATGAAAATAAATACATAAAGCAAAGTCTGACCAAAATAATAGATGTTTAATGGGGAAGAAGATAGCCTTTTTTAATAATGTGCTCTTATCAAGGAAAAAAGCTGAGGAAATCTTGCTTTTATTTTTTTGAAACACAACATAACTAAACAACTCATATTCACTTCTGTCCATTTAAGCTTTTTAATGGGTCTAGATGGACATCTTTCAAGACTTACACAGAGCCATAGAGCAAGGCCAATTCATGCCTTCCTGAGAGCTCTTTTTTTTAAACTGTAAAACAAAAGCATTTTGCAGAAACAGAAGAGAGAAGATTTCAATCTACTTTAGAATAAGTCACTGGAACAACCTGCCTAGAGAACTGTACTTGGGGTCTTCAGATTGTATTTGGTGCCTTTCTAACTGAAGGGGTTCAATGCCACCAGAAGTTATTAGTTTGGCATGAGTCACTTCACAAAAACCTACGGCTTGTATTTTGCAGAGTCTTAGAAGATTATATTTTCTGGCTTAAATGTATATATCCATTAATTTCTTTACAGTAAATCATAGCTCATCACCAGCATTCACCTATTTGTGGGGCAGAGCTGGAAACAGAGATCCTGATGTCTTTTGGTCCTCTGAAAACCTGTGCTGTTATTTTCATGGAGTAGGCAATAGAACAAGCAGTTCATTCACCATCAAATGATGGGATTCAGTACACAAAAGTGATGTCAGTCAGGGTAGGAAGCTGTGATATTTTTTCCAGAAGCAGAAAAGATCCTAGGAGAAGAGGAGTGGAAACCAAGCCCTCAAAACAGCATGTATGAGGGCTTTTGATGCTCTGATTTTGACCAAGCATAAAAAAAGTGAAGAGCTGCTTCACAAGCACTTCTTGTCCTCCATTGACTTCCATTAAGAATCACAGTTCTTGCTAGCCTGAATAATACCTCTGTGTGTGTGCTTGTGTGTATGTATATACATAGGTGCAAGCTTTCTCGTCAGGGAGGATGGCAAGAGCTGATGCAGCCCTGTTTGCACCTAGACTCTCTCCTCTCTTCAGAGCACCCTCCTGTTTCCTCTTATTTAAAATCTAAACACTTTTAGAGAAGCTGCTTCTTCCCAGAAAGTTAAGAGGCTTTATTCTCAAAGAAATCCTTTATAAAATACTAAAAAAAAAAAAAAGGCAAGCAAACAAACAAAACACTTCTGTGAGTAATTGCACAGAAGGCATTAGTCTGAGAGAGCAAGACACAAGCCCACCTTTACTGTGAACACAGAGTTGTCCTGGGGTTGCTAAATAAGCTTTAACATTAGATAATCCATTTTGCAGATAGGATTCAAAACAGTCTTTGCTGTTCTAGATTTCTGTTTAAACTGCACATAGGAGTTGTTCTAAAAAACAATCAAACCAGAATGTTCCTCCTGCAGAAAATATAATTATTTTTATTTCTTTCCATTTGTAAGAAAAAGGAAAATTAAAATTGCTATTTTTTATATCAACACACAGAGATTGGAAAGTTTTAAATTGATGATGTTAATACGGACTCTTTTGAGGATGTTTTCACACAGAAAAGCTTGCTATTTCAAATTTTCTTTCCCTTGAACTAATTTTATGAAATTTTAGAATGCTCTTTTCAAGTGAGTGTGAAGGAAGCAACACAGCATTTTTGATAGGAAATGCTCTGACAAGTCAATAAAAGCCTATTAAGATCTACTGCAGATACTGAAGAGGTAGCGTGAGTGCGGCCAGCATCTGGAAAAGAGAGGGTGGCACAAGCTAATCCTGCTTAGGGTCATGGGCCCTATGGTGCTTTTCTCCAAGGGAGGAGTCAGCAGCAGGGGAAAACCCAAGGGTTAGAGCAGCACACTGGAGCTTCTGCCCTTAGCTCCTGACAGGCACAATTTTCAAAAAACCTGAACACTTCTCATGCCACTTCCAATTGGTATAACTGCAGATATTCAGGAACTGGAGAAAGTGCTCTGTCTTGTTTGCGGCCAGTCTTAAAGCTTTTCTCATTAGAAGTTTAACCATTTGTATAGCAGAACTAATGATTGCTTGCCTGCTGCACAGAGACAGGTAGTAGACGGGACTTGCAAATAATTTTGAAGGATTTTGTGTTCCTTTGCTGAAAGTTATTCTAGAAGTGGGAAAATACTGTTACTGTTCTACTACCATTTTTAAACAGATTTTTCAAAGGTAATTTTAAATAGATGGAAATACAGGTTTAAAAGTCAGGAGACTGGTTTAATACTACAAAGCCAGTGGAAAAAGAAGTTATCCTCTCCTTTTTATGCTGATCATTTGAGTTTTGGTTGCATTTTTTGTTCATAGCTATTGTAAAAACAAAATGTAAATTGCGCAATTAAACATTTGGAACAGCCTCCTTTATCAGTGTATAATTCGCAGTGTGTCAGGGACATCTAATAACATCCTATTACGGATCAGTTATCAGATAGTTGCTGAGTTAACTGCTATTATCTTCTTTGCCATCCCCCATAATTTGGTGTGAATAGTTTCTGATGTTTGCCGGGTGGTAATAATCTTCCTACATTGTTATGCAGCCCTTTTTCTCTCATTTTTAGGACTCGTCTCCTGTTCCTGTTCTCGTTTGGTTTGCGTTATCACCTGCACGTAGCACTATATAGATTATACTACTTCTTCAGGCTTGCTCTTTCCTTATACTCTTCACATTGGCCACTGCTGTAGACATTACATCGGTCTAGACTGACACTGTTCTGGCTTGATGGGGCTGCTATTATGTTTGCAATTGCTGCTGGTGTTCTGTATGTTTTCTAACACAGATGCAGATTTACTCAGGATGGCTAAGAGCACTAAAGCTCCTGCATTAGCACTGCCTGCCTGCAGTGGACATTGTAATTGTCTTTGACACTCCTACCATCCTATTATTTAGGCAGCTGGCTGTGGCTGTCTTTAGTGCCTGTTGCGAACTAATGCTACATAGATGTGGGCGAGCACCAGTTTTGAGGACTCGTTTCCCACTCCCCTTCTACTCCCCTTTCGCTAGCAGCAATCACAGCTTTTGGACTTGAATGCTGGGACCACTCTCTGCTGCTGCTCTCTGGGACACCCGCCAGCCAAAAGGGGCAGGAGTGCTGGGGAACGGTGAGAGCATCTGTTTCGCCCCTGCGGCCAGGCAGCCTGAACGCCCGGGCTCCACCATGAGCAGCTTCTGCTCCTCTGCCCTCCCCAGCACCCTCCATGGAGCAGTCGGCTCCCAGCTGTGCTTGGAGAAGCTGTCTGCAGACAACATTCAGCCACGCATGGGGAAGGGAGGTGGGAAGAGGCAGGAGCCACAGGCTCCATGATCATCGGCCAGTCTCCAGCTGGCTTTATGCCTTCTTGCAGCGTTTTTCATGAGGATTGAGGTAATCAGACAGAACAGTTCTGGCCAGGAAACCCAGACTGTGAGCTCTCTCTCCCTGCTAGGAAAGAAGTTCTGAGCCTGTGCAGTCTCTGGTAGCAGTCAACGCGGGCAGCTTTCAGCAAGTTGATCAGGGTCTTGAGAATTATACTGCAAACTTCTTATTTCTTATTGTTCCCTTTCCGTTCTGATTTTTGAGCACTCTGGGTCTCTGATACACCAGTACTACAGGTTTCTCTATACATTACAGTGCATATTATGTCAGTTATAATGTCCGAATATGCACCTGTTAGTAAAAGACACCTTTAATTTTTCCAGACTTGCTTTACCTAGGAGTTTAATTTTTAATCAAATGGCAAAGCTGACTAAGCAGTGATTTTGTAATACTTTCTCACTGACTGACCAAAAGTTGGAACTCTTAATACATCATTAGTACTCCTCACTACAGCAGGCCTGTGTTACAGTGTTAATATTCCCAACTAGAAGTACCCAAGACTCCTGGGTTATTGGTTGCCTCTCTCCCTGTGAAATACTCATGAAAAATGCTTGAGAATCTTTCAGGATCATTCATAATATAATAACAGAATATCTTGTAGTGCATACCTTTTTTTTTTCCCTATCCGGATACTAATTCAGCACTCGGCTCAAGTCACCATAAAGTACATGAACGTATTTCCTAATAAAAAGTGAAGTTTCCCTACAGGAGCAGTGAGCTGTCAGCTATCTTTCTGCCTCCCTTTATTTATTTTTCTACCTTTCCCTTTCGCTAGCTCTTGTCAAATTTCTCTGGAACATTTTTTTCTCTCTTTGCTATTCTGCAAGAGCAGAAGAAAAGAAAATTGGGGAAAAAAAAGCTAGGGGCTTTAAAGTTTAAAAAATAAACACAATTGGGGAACTATAGAAGCAGCTGTTAGTTGCACAGGCCATAATTTACTAGAATACACATGGCTGTAGTCAGCAAAATTAGTGTTTGATTGGGTTTGCATTTCAGGCAAGTCACCACTTTTGAAATAGCATATAACAAAGACATCAAGGAAGGCAAAGAAAAAGGGGTTTTTGTGTGTTTTTTATTCTAGCACACTTATTCTCTTATAAATTCCCCTTCTTCAAAAAATGTGTAATTTCTTTTGGTTTATGATCATGATCATCATCCTGTGAATATCAGCAGTCAGTCTAGTTACCAACACCATAGCCTTATGGAAGCCTGAGTTCAGGGTAAGGAATGACTGTGGATGTGGAAGGTTTATGAATTAGGTGAAAAACCACAGTTGCTTGGCTTGACTACATTTCATTTCCCTTCTAGCAATGCGTCTACCTAACATTAAAAGATCTTGGTGAGAAAAACCTCACTTGTGGGGTCCCCGTCTGCTCCTCTGCTTATTACTAGGAAAGAAGAATAACATTTCAAATGCTTGGAAATTCAGAGGCAAATGAAGCTGCAACACGAAGTCCCAGGGCAATCAAAAGAGACTTCAGGGCCTTGGGACGGCTAGTAAGGGACTCTGGAGCACAGGTTATTTTCTCCTCTCTCCTTCCAGTTGTGGGCAGCGACACAAGAAGGAACAGAGACGCCCAATCTATTAACTCATGGCTCCGTGGCTGGTGTCATTGCCACGGATTTGGGTTTTTTGACAACGGGATGGCCTACACAGCACCAGGTTTGCTGGCGTCTGATGGGATTCATCTTTCTCAAAGGGGAAAGAGAATCTTTGCTCAGGAACTTGCGGGGCTCATCGACAGAGCTTTAAACGACTCGAAGGGGGAGGGGGATAATATCAGGCTTGCCCGAGGGAAGCTGAGGGACGACGTGCCACGGTTAGAGGGAGCGGGTGCCAGCGAGGGCACTCAGCCTGTGTCTCTGAGATGTGCGGGGTACGCTGGGGCACAGCCGAAGTCGAACAGAGTTGAGCTAGGGGATACTGAGGCAACAGGAGCCAAGAGGGAAATGCCAGTGAAACGCCTCAAAGCACGCAAGGGGTGTTCTTCTATGAAGGAAACATGGGTTACAGCGCAGCTGAAGTGCCTCTACGCCAACGCATGCAGCATGGGCAACAAGCAGGAGGAGTTGGAAGCCATTGTACATCAGGAAAACTATGATATGGTTGCCATCACGGAAACATGGTGGGATGACTCGCACAACTGGAGTACGGCGATGGATGGCTATAAACACTTCAGAAGGGATAGGCGAGGCAGGAGAGGCGGTGGGGTAGCCCTATACGTTAGGGAGTGTCTGGATAGTTTAGAGCTCGATGATGGTGACGATAGGGTGGAGTGTCTATGGGTAAGAATCAGGGGGAAGGCCAGCAAGGCAGATATTGTGGTGGGAGTCTGTTACAGACCCCCCAACCAGGATGAGGAGACAGATGAACTATTCTATAAGCAGGTGGGAGAGAGAAGCCTCACGATCGCTAGCCCTTGTGGGGGACTTCAACCTGCCGGATGTCTGCTGGAAATACAATACAGCAGAGAGGAAACAGTCTAGGAGGTTCCTAGAGCATGTGGCAGATAACTTCCTGACTCAGCTGGTGAGTGAGCCAACTAGGGAAGGTGCCCCGCTGGACCTCTTGTTCACGAACAGAGAAGGACTTGCGAGCCATGTGATGGTTGGAGGCTGTCTTGGGCAGAGTGACCACGAACTGATAGAGTTTTTGATATGTGGAGAAGCAGCGAGAGGGGTCAGCAGAACTGCCACCTTAGACTTCCGGAGGGCGGACTTCAGCCTGTTTAGGAGACTGGTAGAGAGAGTCCCCTGGGAGGCAGCCCTAAAGGGCAAAGGAGTCCAGGAAGGCTGGACATTCTTTAAGGAGGAAGTCCTAAAGGCACAAGAGCGGGCTGTCCCCAGGTGCCGAAACACGAGCCAGCGGGGAAGAAGACCGGCCTGGCTGACTAGAGAGCTCTGGCTCGAACTCAGGAAAAAGAGGAGAGTCTATGACCTCTGGAAGAAGGGGCGGGCAACTCAGGAGGACTACAAAGGTGTAGTGAGGCTGTGCAGGGAGAAAATTAGAAAGGCCAAAGCTGAGCTAGAGCTCAATCTGGCTGCTGCTGTAAAAGACAACAAAAAACACTTCTTCAAATACATTAGCAGCAAAAGGAGAGCTAAGGAGAATCTCCAGCCCCTAGTAGATGGGGGAGGGAACACAGTGACCAAGGATGAGGAAAAGGCTGAGGTACTTAATGCCTTCTTTGCCTCAGTCTTTAATAGCAGGGCCAATTGTTCTCTGGGTACCCAGCCCCTGGAGTTGGAAGATAGGGACGGGGACCAGAATGGAGCCCCCATAATCCAGGGGGAAATGGTGAGTGACCTGCTGCACCACTTAGACACTCACAAGTCTATGGGGCCTGATGAGATCCACCCAAGGGTACTGAAGGAACTGGCAGATGTGCTCACCAAGCCCCTTTCCATCATTTACCAGCAGTCCTGGCCAGCTGGGGATGTCCCTGCTGACTGGAGATTAGCAAATGTGACGCCCATCTTCAAGAAGGGCCAGAAGGAGGACCCGGGGAACTACAGGCCTGTCAGCCTCGGTGCCGGGGAAGCTGACGGAGCAGATCATCCTGAGTGCCATCACACGACATGTAGAGGATAACCAAGGGATCAAGCCCAGCCAGCATGGGTTCAGGAAAGGTGGGTCCTGCTTGACCAACCTGATCTCCTTCTACGACAAGGTGACCCGCGTAGTGGATGAGGGAAAGGCTGTGGATGTTGTCTATGTAGACTTCAGTAAAGCCTTTGACACGGTTTCCCACAGCATTCTCCTGGAGAAACTGGCTGCTCATGGCTTGGACGGGTGTACTCTTTGCTGGGATAAGAACTGGCTGGATGGCCGGGCCCAAAGAGTGGTGGTGAATGGAGTTTACTCCAGTTGGCGGCTGGTCACAAGCGGTGTCCCCCAGGGCTCTGTGTTGGGGCCAGCTCTGTTTAATATCTTTATCAATGATCTGGATGAAGGGATCGAGTGCACCCTCAGTAAGTTTGCAGATGACACCAAGTTGTGCGGGAGTGTTGATCTGCTTGAGGGTAGGAAGCTCTGTGGGTCCTGGTCCAGGTCCAGAGGGGCCTGGACAGGCTGGATCGATGGGCCGAGGTCAATTGTATGAGTTTTAACAAGGCCAAGTGCAAGGTCCTGCACTTGGACCACAGCAACCCCATGCAACGCTACAGGCTTGGGGAAGAGTGGCTGGAAAGCTGCCTGGCAGAAAAGGACCTGGGCATGTTGGTTGACAGCTGCCTGAATATGAGCCAGCAGTGAGCCACCTGTGCCCAGGTGGCTAAGAAAGCCAGTGGCATCCTGGCTTGTATCAAAAATAGTGTGGCCAGCAGGACTAGGGAAGTGATCGTGCCCCTGTACTCGGCACTGGTGAGGCCGCACCTCGAATGCTGTGTTCAGTTTTGGGCCCCTCACTACAAGAGAGACATTGAGGGGCTGGAGCGTGTCCAGAGAAGGGCAACGAAGCTGGTGAAGGGTCTGGAGCAGAAGTCTGATGAGGAGCGGCTGAGGGAACTGGGGTTGTTTAGCCTGGAGAAAAGGAGGCTGAGGGGAGACCTTATCGCTCTCTACAACTACCTGAAAGGAGGTTGTAGAGAGGTGGGGGTCGGTCTCTTCTCCCAGGTAACAAGTGATAGGATGAGAGGAAATGGCCTCAAGTTGCACCAGGGGAGGTTTAGACTGGGTATTAGGAAATTTTACTTCACTGAAAGGGTTATCAAGCATTGGCACAGGCTGCCCAGGGAAGTGGTTGAGTCGCCATCCCTGGAGGTATTTAAAAGACGTTTGGATGAGGTGCTTATGGACATGGTGTAGTGGTGGTCTTGGTAGTGTTAGGTTTACGGTTGGACTCGATGATCTTAAAGGTCTTTTCCAACCTATACAATTCCGTGATTCTGTGATTCTGTGAAATGAGCCGATTCCTTCAGTTCAATTCAAATCCACCAGCTAACAAAAAGAAATATACCTCAGGGGTTTCTTAACCTGTTGCTTCATCAAGTTGCACCCAAAAGTGACCCTGTGTATTCCTCCATTCCCCAACGGCATCCCTTGTGTCCCGGCCTGCCCCTCCATTTGAGGATCTCTGGGAATCCCACAAACTGTCACCAGGGTACGCTAATTAGACCTGTCAAATCACAGGTCAGCTGTGATATTGTGGAGCTGAAATGCCAATGATGTACTCACACGGTTAGTGCAAAGCATGCCCAACTGCACATAGTCATGTTTGCATATAGATCTGGAGCAGAAGGGGTAAGTGGAGGGAATGAAAGATGTCCCTCATAGAACAGAAACTGCTAAAAAGTTAGGTTCAAAACACAATCTAATTTAAAAGAGTTTTTGCCCAGGCATGAATATTTGTTATGTTTCTAGTAATGGAAATCCTAATTCTTTAGAGAGCCCAAAGACTTAGCATGAGTCCCATGAGACACAGATGAGTTCAGATGATCTGGTTTAAGTCTCTGCTCCACCAGAAATTCTTATTTAATCTTGGCAAAACTCTGAGGATAAAATTAAGGCTCTTAATTAAAGGCTGAAGGAAGTTAGGTCCCCTAATTACTGCAATACTTTTGGAAATGTTTACTCTTTGACCTTCTCTATTTTCAAAACATGCTTTAAAGTTCTTCCTGATAATGTCGCCAGCACAAAGCCATTAAAAACTGCGATGCTCACAAGCGAGAAGGCAAATAGCTGTGGTATCACAGTAGCAAAAGGCAAAAAAAATACCCAAACAAAACAACCCACAACTATTTTATGGTTGCTACTGGGTTCCTAAACAAAATGAGTCACAATAAGAGACTATGAAATACGTGGCCCTCGAACAACTGTCAGTACTGCAAATACTGTGTTTCTTCTTTCTTTCACCTTAAAAACCATTGTACTAAGTGAAAATTAACCCCATTTGCCCTTCAAGCCACTGTTCATTACGAGATTAGCTATCAGTACCACACTACCACAGCAATGTTTGGTCAGATAGATATTCCATCAAGATAACTGAGCCCCAAAAATAAAAATAATGGGAAGAAACAAAAACTAAAGATAAATTTTCTGATTAAATATTGATGTAGAAATTATTATTTATGTTTCCTGGCTTTCCTACATTTAGTACTTGTTAGCAGTGTCCCTCACTCATGAAACATTAATGCTCTATTTTTATAGCTCACTTCTGTTCTTAATCTGAGTTATTTTATGAAACGACTCCTTTTTATGGTGCTGAGGATTCAGATTCTTTCTGCCTATTGAGCTACACCATTATTGTCACCTCAAGTGTAGCAATTTTTTTTTAAACTATTTTTAGAAGGAGGGACAGTCTTCGTTACCCTTTACAGATTAGCCGTTGTGAGAGATTTGAGTCTGCCCATGTTCACAGGCTGCAGAATATCCTCCAGACACATTGCTTTAGGTGTTATGGCCCTGTCAGAGAGGTAAATCCTGTAAACCTTGAAATATGTGAAGTACTGAATCAATGCAATCTCAAATGCATGTGGTATCAGTTACATGAGATCATAAACACCGTGAACATCAGGACAGTCACAGCCAGTCAGTCCATTTAGCTCAGCATCCAGCGTCCAAGCAGGGCTAGTAACAGATACTTTAGAAGAAGTATAACAAAGGACAAAAGGTGTAATCAAGAAAAGAATAATGCTTTCTCACTACAGCTTCCCAGATTTCACCTAATCTGTAGCTTAGAAACTTTCTGCATCAGAGATAATGTCTTGGTGTTTGACAGTCTTTGTGCAGTTTTTTATTCATGTTTTTGTCAAAATCAGTTTGTGGGAGGCACAGCTTTCTGCAGCATGAGCTATGCAAACACCTCCTGCAAAATACTGTGTCCTCTTCTTCGTTTGGAACCCATCGCTTGAACATTTAATTGGATTCCTCGAAGTCTTGTGTTTTGAAAAGCAGTGAACAATCATTCCTCACTGACCTTCCCTGATACACTTGTGATTTTGCATCCAGTACCTCTTTTTGAGGCCTGAGTCCTTGTCATTTTTGTCGTTCCTCAAAAGTAAACCATTCCTTACATTTGATCATCTTTAGAGCACTTTGGGCATTTCAAATTTCCCTGGGAAAAGAGAAAAGCAGCAGAACAGGGACTACTGGCTATGATTTTTGCACATTTCTCCTCCTTTTCTCTATCTGTTCTGTTAATATTCCTCTACATAAAAGTCTATGGGGAGATTTCACTTTAAAATAACTTTAGAATAACTAATCATCAGTAAAGGAATTTGGATTTCTAAAGTCTTGAAAAACTTCTATGATCTCCCTGAAGTTTCATCTTGCTTGTGTGCAGAAAAAATGCAGCAGTTCAAAGCAGATCTTGTCCTGGTGTTAAGTCTAATGGCTCCCACAGCTGGTGTATATTGATGTAGCTCTATTGATTTAAAGAGTGCTACAGTGATTTATATCAAGCAAGGATCTGGTCCTCTATGTCCCAGCAGAACCCAGTGATAAACTTTGTGTTAAAACAAGTTAGGGGGAGTAATTCTGTTGAACCACATCCTTGTGCCAGGTACATACTCCTAATGAGAAATTTTTAAATGTTACTGGCCTTAGAAAGGCAACATGTGTGATAATAGCAGCATATCTCTGTCGTGGCCACAAGATGGCCATATTTCTGAATACAGTTTGTCAGGAGTGTTACAGCACAGGAAGTGAATTTATTCCTTTCAGATGGAGAAGGCAGTCACCGGCGGCAGTGGCATTGTGCTTAAGGCACTTGCTTTGTCTCAGCCGCCTGTCCGATATCGCTGAATACAAAAACCTGCAGGAATCAGCAGATGCTGATATGCTTTAATAGAGGAAAGCAGCCTGGAGCTTGCAAGAAGTGTGTGAATTGGATGTGATTCCTCATACCCCACAGATGACAGACCACACTCTGAATTTGGCTGTGCCAGATTATTCGCTGGTCTAAAGATACCCACCATCAAATCTCTGCCTGTCCGGCATAGCAAAACTGCCCCATGCAATTTGTGGCACCAACAACAGGATGCTGGAGGAACACACCGATTATGTCACTGGCTGGCAAAAAGGACGCAGTCAAGACATAACCCGTATGTAGTTTGGTCTCGAGTTTGAAAGCATGATGTGGCGAAGACAATGCTGATCTGCCCCAGGTTATTGGATCAGCAAATCAATTAACCAACATAGTAAGCTGTTCATTGGGAAATCAGAGTGTGTCTCAATTGATAAAGCATAGCTTTCTGATATGTACCACACAGCTAAGGTGCAGCATTACAGTGGAGGAATGCCAATAACTCTTTAGTCTGTAGGGATTTTTTTAGTAAAATAATTCCTCCATTTTATAATTAGAAACTGCAGATCACTCACTAATCTCTCAGTGATTAATGTCTGAAGTTCGTTCTTTATTTAATCTATTTTATCAATTTATATTTTATTAAGAACTTCAGAGGTTTATGTATCTGTTTATTTATTTACATGCCACTGACTCATGTAACAAAGGAATAGAGGCAAGAACAAGAATTTGGAAATTTAAGGGGTCACAAGTCTCCTAAAAAAGGTTTAACTGAATATATCTTTGTCAGCTCCTGCACCCATCCTTCACAGCTAAACAGAAAACATCACTGTCTCTGTTTCTACCTGCAAGGAAGTGAAGCATATGGAAAGGATGGGCCTGATTCAGCTTACAATGAATTCACCTAAAGAAATCCCACTCTGACTTCAGTAGGAATAGGATCAGGATGGAATAAGCAAGAACAGGGTTGCAGTAACAGCCTCTGTTCACGAGAGAAATTGGATGATGAACTTTTAACTCCTAGTCTAGTTCCTCAGCTGCTTGGCTGCCTTACAGACTTCTCTTTGACCCCAGTTTAAGAGTATATACTTAACCACATGATAACTTCAGGAATGTGACTCAACAGAACTACTTATGAGCTTATATTTATGCATGTGCTCAGGTATTCTGCTAAGGCTCTATTCACTCTTTGAATACACCTTTCAGATACCATCTTTTCCTTTTATTTCCCAAAGTATATTGAAAAGATTAAAACCAAAACAAAACAGGAATCCAACCAACAGAAGCTGATGTTGACTTGCAAAGCAGCTTCCTGGTTCATTACTATTCTCTTGTAATTATGACAGAGATCAAGAGATCATCAATAAAATAAGTTGTCTTCATTGCTCGTGCCAGTCTCAGTAAGATCATAAAGTCTGCTTTTGGAGAGGTTCTTTCATATAAATGGTTTTATTGATTAAAAAACAATGATACCAAACTACATGTGAGACTTACAGAGATCCCAGACAAGCATTGAACAAGAAATCACGTAGCAAGAACAAGCTTCTGGGCTGCTACAAAGCTTCATCTTCAGCAGTCCCTGCCCAGCAGTCTAACTGACATCCTGTTCATAGAGCTATACCATGTAATATAGGCCCCAGACCAGGAAAATCCCAATTCTTTATGTTTCAGAAAAATCTTCAATTGTGTCAAACAGCTCTGCAAATAAAATGTTTGCTGGAAGTAATTTTTGTATGTCAGCAGGCTGGTATTTTATAACTATAGAGATTCCTTGTTTAACTGTAGATAATTGGAGCACACTTAAAAATGCACATACATTGCAATTCCAGTATTTTAAGAGAAGTAACACAGCAAATATTAAGGTGGCATACACCTATTATTTTCTCTCTGACATTTAGAATTAGGAAGAAAGAAAGCAATTTGCAAATGTGAGTTTGAATTAGATCAAGAGACCAGTGAATATTTTAGCATTGTCTGCCAGAAATGCTTTCTGAACAGCCCGGCTCTCACAAAGAACTACTGGAACATCAAATAGAAACAGTATGTAAAATGCATGCACTGTTCTTCTGATATCCCCATGGCAAGATCCCAGATGCATGGAGAATAAATGGTATGGAGTATTTCATGCTCTCCTGATCATTATGTAGTATTATCACAGTCTTCATAAATTTTAGATTTGAGGCAGGACTTTGTGAATACAATATAAAAATATGGAACCAAAAGAAGGCACTCATTCCTATTCCATGAAAAAATAAGATAAGAGAAAACAGGTGAATGGCAAAACAGAATCCAACAGAATATTTGACAGTAGGATAAGTCATGGTCTCACAATTTACCTGTTGTCAATATTTTTTGTGGGTATCTGAAAAACATTTTAACAGGGGAACTGACAGAGGAGAATGAGTTGGCTTTGTGGGTTCCTTGGGAAACTTCTCCTAGACAGTAGGACAGAATGGCAGGAAAACTGTGAGTGCTTGCTTGAAAATTTAACAAGTGAGTAAAATGGGGAACAGGACAGAGCGTGAACAATGAGCTGGCCTCTCCTCAGTTGGAAAGAGATATGGTCTGGAGGGCAGGCTGGAAAGGACTTTACAAGAGGGACAACTATCTCACACTTAGAAGTTGGAACTAAACTATTAAAACTGTTAATATGAAAATGACTGCAATCCTGAATCCTCTTCACTGAAAGAAGTCACTGATCAGCACAGCAGTTAAATAGATGCTCACTCTGCAAATCACTATTAAATGTTTCTTACTGTCTCTCTGCTAGACACTGAGGTTGCATGACCTCTCCTTAATCTGCTTCAAACAGACTCATTAAACCATTAAGGAAAGTGGATTGAGTTTACCCCACTCATTTCATCTGAAGCGGATTAGGGAATGCTAATCCGTTCCCTACAGATTTGGGGTTAGTAAGCCTCCCAACATCACTATAAAATCTGGAAGACCATGTTTGTTTATGACCACATTAAAGTAAAAGCTTGGGCCTGACATATCCTTTGATAAAACAAGTGATTTAAGCTTTTACCCAGCCCTATAGCTTGTGGCATGTCTTACAACAGAACGTATTAAGGCACTGGAGTACCTGGCATAGCCTGTATGGCACATGCTCCATACAGACAGGTCCCTGGTTCTAATGGTCCCTGGGGCCTTCATCCCTTTCCATAAGGAGGGAGAAGACCACACAAGAGGACAGAAAGCTCAAGCCTGACTACTTGGACTGCAGATTCTGGGAGTCCTTGTACCAGTGCTGGGAGCAACGTGGGCAGCAAGTCCTGCAATAGGCAGAATTTCACTAAGTGTTGGGCAAACCCCTTAGTCCAGAACAGTTTTACAATAAGACCAGTTCCCTCCACTCAGAGTTGCTGTTTCAGGCTCTCACTAGCTTCTGCAACGATACCAGTTAAACTCAGACATGTTTTCAAGCTTCTCCATAAGTATCTCCATCATTACCATTACATTTGGAAACATATTAATAGAGTCACACAAAGAACCCTCTTAGAATCATAGAATGGTTTGGGTTGGAAGGGACCTTTAAAGGTCATCTAGTGCAACCCCCAACCCTCTTCCCACTCAACAATGCAAAGCAACCAACAAGGTGCAGCAACTTTCCCTTCCCCAAACAATCTCTGCATGTCAGTAAACAGCATCTTCTACTGCTCCCGTGTCTTGGAGCAAACTGAAGTTTGTCGTTCGAGCCTGTGGCCCATTCTTTGCCAGCTTTAGAAACTTGAAAATGAAGCTGTGTTCCCAGGCTGAGGGAACTGAGAGGTCTGCACCACCCTGCTGCTCCAGACAAAAAAGACCACGAGAAGGACGCGTCCTCTGGGTCTGAGCAGAGCAGAGCTGGGAGGATGAGGGGGAATGAAGAATGGCCTTTGACACCCACTAACTCTGTCAACTGTCAGCTCTGGCATCTAGAAATATTTTATGTTTTTATCAAAAGCCACGCTTGAGCTGTCTTTGCATCATTCCAAAATTCAAACCTCTTGGAGGTTTCAGTGGGTTGAAAGAGCCCAGCCCTCCCAGCTGCAACAGTGTGACTGCAATAGAGCTGAGCTGAGGCAGAACAGAAAGGTCGTCTCTGGCTGCCCCTCCTGCTAGTCCTGTCCTTGGGCCTTATGGAAATACCCCTCTATCTTAACAGATATTGAGCTTTGCTTCCGTTTCCATTGCAGAGAACAACAGAAAATTCAATGTACTATTTTGCACGTTATCTAAGAGGTTTCACTTGGGAATTTGTAAAAAAGCAGCTTTGCATGAAAAAATACCTGACTTCGGCTGTAATATGGTTGGTATTGTCTGACCTACATTTAATCTCACAGGTGCCAAACTGTTTAACAGCACATGATGCAGAAACAAAATTAGTAAATGACTTGTTGAGCGTGGTAGAGAAACCCAAGGATCATCCTTCACAGAGGTCAGATAATCTACTTAGGGGGAGAAAGATCATTAGATAACCATCTCCCTCTTTAAAATGAGCACCTGATTATTCAAGTCGGGTTTGAATTGTCTCCTTTGTACAAGTGAGGTGTTATTTTAAGATTTGTTTTAGAGATTGTACTCTGCATTTAAAATCTCTTTTGTGTGTAATCTTCTGCTATCTCCTTTGTTCTTGTCAAACAGATGAAGGAAGGAACTCCTGCCAGTTTTTTTGTTTCTCATTTGGCATATTGCTATAAATTGTACACACAGACGTTCATAAAAGCTTTTATTCACCATCTTTTATTAATAATCTTTGTGCAAGTGTATGTGTCTGTATTTAGAATCATCTATATTTGCATAAAATGGAAGAGGCCAGTACCCAGAATAAACACAAAAAAGAATGTGAACCTTAGCAGTCTGAGAATTCAGCTATGAAATTTTTAGGCTCATTAAAGAACTTGGGACTAATTCGTGAGAGGTTTCATCTATGAAACTTCCTGGCTACCTGCATTTGCTTATACAAGCCCAGCAAATCAGTTAATAAACCAGAATTCTCCAACAATCTTTCCATTTTTTCATGCAGTTTTCCAAGCAATCTGATATATCGAGATGTTCTGCATTAGAACTGAATGCTGTTCTTTATAACTATTATGCTGAGCACATTTATATGTGTGTAGTGCACTTTAGAAATACAAGGTAGCACTATCTAAGTGCAATGTATTTATCCATTGTTGTAAATATTCATAGTGCTTTTTATGTCAATAGAAAATAACAAATTATATTGTGCTCTTGGTTACGGCGATACGGATCTTCGATTATTCTACTGACTACATAGTGGTGCTCTAGACTTTAATAAGTGTAACTAATACAGGGATATGGCCTATGTAGGACAGATTGAATTAAAAAAACAGAAAGCATTGTAGTACAAGGCTTTTCAGGCTCTGTGTTCATCTCAGAGATCTGACCTAGAGTTAGATGACAGGCATTTTGTAGTCAGACTTGAAACTTAAGCTTGAAGTGTCTGCCTTGGGAGAAACTGCAGGCATGTAGAAAACCTTTGTGGATGTTGTTAGTAATTTTTAAGTACCTGGCCAAGGCTGTTAAAAAGTAATTGCTGTTTGCTAATCTGAGCTCTAAACTTTCAGGTAATTACTGTGCTAATGGATACTGACTGAATTAAAACGGTTAATGTCAATATGAGAAAAGATGGAAGAGGAGAAAGGAGGGAAATGAGCAAACTTTTGTCCAAACTCTCCAGACTGTCCAAACTTAAGTTAGTTAAGGGATACATTGCCTTTGTCATTTGCATAGCTGCAGGTGAGCACACTTGCTCTTTTTCAGCATCCCTTGCATTTAATCTAGAACTCTGCAGAGGCTTCATATTTTAGGTACTGGAGCAGTCATCTGGTACATTAGGAAGTGGCAGATGAATAATGGTGAGTCTGAGTCTCAGTGCAAACGTATATAGCTGGAAAGCAAAGGTTTGCAGTAAAAGCACTCTGTAATAACTGTGACTTAGGGTTTTTGAAATCAAATAACCTGGCTATAGCTTTAACAGTAAAGGGTGCAGATCCCACGATACCCAGGGGTTTAGGTAGAAGCTGGAAGAGCTGAGTCTGGACACACACCACTGACATCTGTTCTGGGGTATCTTTGGAGCAGGGTAAGATGAAGTTACCTCTTGTTGTCCTCCTTTTCTTTGGAGAACAATTTAAAAAAGATGAGATTAACAGAGAAAAAGATTATATATTTTGGTTCCTTCATTTTGAACGCTGAGATGATACTCCACCTACATCTTCAAGAAAATCAAGAAAAATCACTAAATGAGATTTTAGTGCCTAGTTCTTAGATGGATATCTTAACCTTCACCAATGTACATTATTGGTGCTGGCTCTTACTTCTTTGTTATCAAAACTTGTAAAACACTGTAGTTTCTTGATTCTGAAAAAATGAAAAGCTGAAACTTTAAGAAATAGTCTACAAATCATGAGATTTGTAATAACCCTGTAAATGAGCAACACCATTAGGTTCTAATGTAAATTTATGTTACCTGTGCAATGAGTTCACATTAAATTGTGCTCTCATTTCTTCATAGGCTATCTGATTTTTTTTCTTCTCTGAAAGTCAGAGGTATTTTTTTTTCTTCTATGAAATAGGATTGATATACTGAAAAGGCAGACCAAGGGTAGAAATTTCACAGATGTTTTACAAGTAGTTTATGGACTAATGAAAAATCAAAGGTAATGCTTCACCTGTTTGTAGCCGTTTATAAGCTGACCTGCTGCAGTAAAAGTAATGTCATAGATCTCTCCACTGAGTGCAGCCTGTGAAGGAATCTAAGGCTATCTATCTCAGACACCTGTTCCTTTCATCTTCAAATCTTATCTTAAATATTAACAATATCATGTTCCAGTTCCTTCATATCAGAACGTAAGAAGAGGCACACGAATTATGGATTTCCTTCTCAAAGTCTTTTTCTTCTTGTCATGAGAAGAGGTCATGGTCATGAGACACACCGGACTGCTCAGTTTCAGAGCAGTGTCCTGTATTTGTTAGGAAGACATATAAAGGCTTCTGTGCTTCACTGCCCGCTGCCTCTCAACTGGTGAAACACCTTCAGGAAGCAAATACATGAGCTGGTCTATGTGTCTTCTTAGGCTTCTTGGCCAATGGGGTACCTGTGCATGCTAAACTTGATGGCGGTTTCAGCGATATGGATCCAGAGATCTCAGCCTTTCCAACTCCTTATGTCCCCATTTCTTAAAACATAGTCAGAGGCTTAGAAAAATAAAAGATGGGTCTGGTTGTTGGGACCAATCCCCCAGGTATTTCTCTGCACCTCTTTGGGAAATTAATGATCCCAAGGACAATAAACTGCAGTTTAATTTCACCGTGGTTTAGGCAATTTGAGCTGCCTAAGGGTAATATTGTCTGGTCATAGTTATAGAGTCCAGCATGGGGTGGGTAAGCAGAACTGCCAGGGCCGGAGGGGCTTGTAAAAATAAAGGGAGATCCCCTGCATTCACTGGCTGTTCTGCTCACCACCATATTTCTCCTTCTTCATGGCATTATGTTTATACTGGCTAATTCTGTAAGCAGCATTTTTATCTTGCCCTCAATATCTCGTGGCAGTGAGCCCCAGAGCGTGCTCTGTGGAGCAGTAATTCATCCTCTGCATTTTACATCTGGACAGAATAATTTCTTTGTTCTGGGAGAGTAAATAAGAATGTCAGATTTACCTTCCTCAGGTCATGTCTCTCTATATTGTGATTTTTCTAACTCTGCTCCTCTCTAAACTAAACAATATTAAGCTATTTCAATTTCTTCTATCATTATCCATAATGGACTTTCAGAGCTAAGAGAGGTGAGAATAAATATGAGAAGAGATCATTGTTTTTTTCACAGAAAGCTGATCACATAACTTTTGTTTTACACAGCTCTCAACTGTTTACTTATTTACTGATTTAGCAGAGGAGTAGGAGCAGATAGTACTGATGGAGACAGCCATAGTGAGAGGGTAGCGTAGCTAAATGAGTTTGCAGAAAAGATTGGAAAGGAGGAAGTGAAATCACTGAGCAAACAGCACAAGGAAGACTGCAGAGCCTGATTAGCCTGGGGAAAAAAGCATGATGAAGGTAAAAGAAGGGTATAGTGGGCTGAACTCAACGACCTATAGGTGGTAGCACTAGCTGAAATATTTAATTGACCTATTGCTGGAGAGTTTTTTGCTTCTTGTCATCCAAAGGTAAAAGGAAAATATAGACCATGTCGAAACCATATACCAAACCCTATTAATTATTAATATTAAAAATGCTTAAATATTTTTCCATTAGAATATATATTTCACTAAAAAAAAGTCATTGTCCACTGAAAAATCAGAACACAAAAATTTTTTAAAATAATTGTGAACCAATTACACCATATGTTTTTAATAGCTGAAATGATCCATTAAAATAGTGGAGACACAAATAGTCAGACATGAATATCAGGCACAAAGAGGTGCAGAAGGAAGTGAAACCTAAACATGCAGATTCCCTATGTTTTCCTCTAATGATTTATCACTTCTTTATTAAATCTGTTAGAGTTTTACTTCTTTATTCTTTGTGTCAGTCTGGGTTATTTATTTTTACAGTCTACCACGAAGAGTGCTGGGGAATTCTGGAGTTCCCTGTGCTTTGGTAAACTGTATATTTTCTAATCACTAGAGAAGAAGCTGATGTTCTGTAATATCAACTTTATAATCTCTATATTGCAGTATTTCTGCATCAAAGCTGTCAGGACAATTTCCCCATAGGAGCCCCTGCAGCAATTCCACAACAAATATGAATGTAGAGAATATCCTACGTAGTTCTTTGTTTTAATGAACTAGTTTAAACAGAAGGGCTTTGGGAACTGCCTGACAATTTTGCTGAGAATGAACAAAGCAGATGAAGACTCAGTTTCTGCTCCTTTATGCTGAACAGTGTTGGTTACATGGAATTAAAAACTGTAGTAAAAGGCAAAAAGCTGTTGCCAGCTCCCCGCCAGCCAGCAGAACAAGTAACATTTTGGCTGGTCAGATAGAAGCAGTGAATGATTTGGGGTTTCAAGCTTAATGGAGTTAATAGGGCACTTGGAAGAAGATGAAACCACAATGAGCCTCCTACCTTACTTTGACGTTACAGTTTTTGAGAGAGGGCTTTTCAGCATCACTTTTGCAACTCTTCTGGAAGAATTGTGCACAAAGGGCTGCTTATTACTGTCATTTAATCTAGATCCTATTAAAATCAAGGGAACATTCAGACATTTAAGTGTATATTTTCAATTTTTACATATGTTACATAACCATAAGAAAGAGACCTGGAAGTAACATACAGCAAAACAAGTGTCAGTCATGTTGGAAGTAAAATTGGAGATAATTTCATGGATTTGAAGGATGGTTTAAAAATCTGGGAGGAAGACCTCTCAAAAATCAGACCTTTTTGTCTAGGCTTAAATGAGTATTTTAGGAGAAATTACAGTATCATCTGAGGTAGACTATGAAACAGGTTTTCTGTACCTTATACCTGGTTCTCTTATTCCTCTGCTATACACACTCAGTGACTTTATCTGTCCGTGTTTTCTTCTCCTGTCACCTATCTGTGCAGCTAAGCTCTTTCCTAAGGGATTTATTTGCACAGTGTTGAGCATATGGAGCCTGACTGCAGTAACTGTTGCTGCTATATTACTTTTTAACAACAGTGCTCATGAAGACACAGTGATGTTTTATGATGCAATTATCTTATGACCCTTGGAAAAAAAAATCAACAAAAATGTTTTCAAATGTCCCCTCCTTCCCCACTATGATGCCAGGAAAAACTGGAGCATAACCTGGATACGTCACCATAAATTAAAAATTTAAATAGCTAGGACAGAGTTTCAGGGTTTTTTTTTAGAAAACATGACAGATCATTTCCCTAGATGTAAGAATGGAGTAATTCCACTTAAAATGTCACAGCCACTGGTTTGCATCTATATGAAGGACAGTGCAGTCCCTCATTCAGATAAGCCAAGATGAGTAGTAAAACCTCAAAACATAAAAAAAACAATGAGAAGGATCTAAAGAAACTTGCAGTTCAAGCTCTGGATAACATCACTGATATCTGTTTGTTTCCATGGAGCCTGTCATAACACTCTGAAGAGCTGGAGAGGGAGTGCATACCACAAGTTCCAGCCTCTATACCCATCCCAATCAAAACAATGTTTCAGGTATAGGAATAAACCAAAAAACTAGGTCAGTATCAGATGATAGGATGGCATCCAGCATATTCTGAATCCACTCTGGCAAGGAGCTTTGTGCAATCTATATGCCCTGGAATTATATATCTGGAATTATATATTATATAATCCTATATATCTGGAATTACTGACTCTCACTTCAGAGTTTCTTAGGTGGTGAACACACAAACTACCAGCAGCCCCATCAAAGCATCTTTGTGCTCTGAAGATGGAAAGCTATTGATACTGCTTCCAAAAAATCTCTGCTGAGGCCATTGCTTAATTAAAGGCAGAGGAGCCTCTGAAAGAAGCTGCCACATAGCAAAGCAGATCACGTGTGATATTCCTGCATGATGATATACTAGGGACCAGGCTGGATGTCTGTGATTTTTCTTGTGCTCATCTTGCTGTTTTGGGTCAAAGCCTAAGTTAAAAACAGAGATTAGATGGAAGCATGGAGACTGAACTCATCAGCTGCTATTAAACACGGTGGTCTGAATGCAATCTGTTGCTAAAATGTCTTTGAAGTGTTGATTGATGAAGGCTGAAAGGACAGAGGCAAGGAAAGAATAACTTCAGATTTTCTGTTTCTTTTCCTTTTTGTCAAGTATTCACACCTGGAGACAGAAACAGGAGACTGAGCTACCACACTACTTAGCTTAAACAGCCATTTGTACAACAGGCCTTTCATATGAAACTGTTATTCCTTTAATTTATGTGAGCCAGAAGAGTCTCCTTTGAAGGCAATTGTCCTGAGTCACCTTGCATTTTAAGTTTGAAACTGAGTTGCCTCAGCATGAAATTTGTGTAAAAGAAGACATGGTTAATACCACTGAGCTAAGGCAGCGTGGGGAGGATAAATCTCCACGGACTCAGAAGCTCTCTTCGCATAAACTTTCACACATCTATTAGTTTCAGTGGACATATGTGGACTAGGACTTGGAACCTACTACATCTGCATAATCTGGGAAAATACTTTACATGGAAAGGGCTCATTATTTTTGCAAGCAAGCAGAGAGAACAAGTGCCAAGCAAATATTGTGTGGCTGTTCTCAAGCAAACAGAAAAGGTCTGTGGCATTTTCCTCTTCACATACCTAGGGAAATTCTGCAGCAGCTTAATCTGTTTGTTTAGGGACTTGTAGGAGAGGTCGTGAATCCATGCAAAACTCTACTGATGATAATAATGTTAACAACTTTCTCAAGAGCAGACAGGCTAAGGCAAGGGAGAACATGGTAATGAACTGACAAAAGAAGACCTGGCGGTAGATTCACACTGCACCACAGTTTTATTAACGTTTTGCTACCAGGGCATTTGATGATGGAGGGGAATGCCCAGATCTTTGGATCTGATCAAGTTCTGATTCTGTTGTCTTCTCCTCAGGTTGCTGTTCTGGCATTGTCACCATAGTAGATCAATGCTGTACACTAGTGGAAGGCTGTCAAGCAGGTAATTTTTCACTTGCAGCTTCTGTTCAGGGAATATGATCAGGAATGTTTTTATATAAGGACAACAGGATGCACTGTCTATTGAAAAAGGTACAATTAAAGGAGTCTGAGCAAGAAGAAAAGTAGAGCTGAAGTCCTGTTGGTAACTCCAGGTGCTGCTGACCCCAGAACATGACTTTGAGCAAGTTCCCTAGAACTTCATTGTTTCTTCCATGGCTTTTAGTTTCTCATTCCAGTTAGCATGTGAAACCCTGATGAGCTTTTCTGTGTTCCCACATATGCTGTGGGCAATGTCCCATATATTTGCTCTGCCCCCAATACCTATCGCTTAAAGAAATCCTCCCTTCCACAGCAGTGAATGACTAGGAGTTTTCCTGGCTAGGTGCACTCTTAGAGGAAATCCGGTGAAATTGGCTCATTTGGTGCATTAGCTAGATCTTCTTAGAATACCCCCTCCACACTGACAATCTTGTTAAGACACTGCCAGTCTCGCATCTGGTCTCTCACCTCAGTTACAGGCTTCTGCAAATCTGGTGGCTAGCCATCCACTCTTTGTCACAGGCATCATTTTACCAAAGAAAAACTTAATATCGCAAGAACTCTATTCAACTCACTTAACATTTGCCATCGAAAACAGAGGTGTCCAGGCCAATCTAGCTTTCTAGTCTTCCCCTATATTGAATGCAGAGAAGAAGGAGCAATTCAGAAGGTTTTGCTGTACCTACTTTATAATCAGCGTATGCACCAGTGTCTGGATAGGATCACTGAGTGATTAGTCTGTGCTCTTCATTGGCTACAGAGGGAGCTGAGACAAGATGCTGAAGCATTACAGGGCTGAAGTTAGGATACATCTTCTATCCCATGAGTACTGCATCATTCAAAATCACCACTGAAGGTCTGTCAGGAACAGGAACACAGCCAGCTCCTCTATCTTGTTTCTTTCTTTACTCTTCCCTTTTTTCTTCAGGAATATGAAAGACTAATTATGTGGATCTAAATTCAAAGTGCTTGTTATAACTTTTAGATTTTGAATGGGATAAAACAAGGTTTCCTTCCTCCAAAATAATAATAAAAAAAGAAGATATTACATTTGGACAATGTAAGTGTCTGGCCTGAGCAATCTAAGATTCATTCTTCCTGTGAAGAGGCAAACTCACCTGCTTTCTTCACCACAATAACAATATTTTGATTTATTCTGCTCGGTTTTTCCACAATTACATGAAAGAATAAAACACCTTCCTAGAGCTGTAGTAATCAACTACTCAACTATTTTTTCCCTGCTCTTTAAAAGGCATCAGACAACCCAGTGTTGCAGCTGTTTCCAAAGCTTGTTGCTTCAAAGGCAGGTTCACACCTTCAACAGACAGCACTGATATGCTGTGGTGACAGCCCATGTATGTCAGGGATTAGGAAATGTAGGAGGCAACAGAGATGCTTCAGCTGGTCTTTGGTATAAATGAAATCTGATTTACTGCAGTGAGATTTGGTCCGGCTCTTAGTTTATCTACGTCTCTACTGCCTGTTCACTGCAGAACATCATTACTTAATGGGACTCAGTGCTGCCCTTAATTGAGCTTAGAGAATAATAGATACTGGAAAATTAATGGTGAGGAGGACTAAGGGATGTTAGGGCCTATACTACCAATGAATCACTGGATTTTTGCCCACTGCCACCAGAATGGACAAAACATGGATGGACTTGTTTGTAGAAGCTGATGTGTAGAAGCTGATGTGTAGAAGCTGATCTGTAGAAGCTGATGGTGATAATCAAGGGATATTTTAGAACTTTCTCCAGTTTAAGAGATGCTCTGGAGCCCTGGAAGCAACATAAGGTTCCTCTCTTCCTGCTGGTCAAACATTCAGATAAATAACCTCCATTTAAAACTGAAACATAGGCTATTTCCTTTTTGTCTGAGAAGTGAATGATTTTGAATCCATTTAAATGCTTTCTTTTCATTTCAGTAAAAGTATTGTCAATTTGTTTTCCCTCCTCAGAGCCTCAAATTCTGTTACGAAGCATCCAAATTTTGGTAAGATTTTGTATGCAGGTTTTGGTGAAGAAAAAGAAAGTAAATAAAAAGGTATTTTTGCATGTGGGAAAATCCAATTTTATTATGGTTGAAAATACTTCATAAACCCCAGCTTTTAAGTGAAAATCATTTTCCAATTAGAATAATACAAACAAAACACTACCATTCATTCTTTCATTCATATTTTTTTTTAAACAAAATTTATTATAGGACTCCCTGAAAGGAATAACGCAGTCTTTCATCAATGATCAAATCCCATCTCGAAATGTATCAGGCCTTGCTGGCTGAATTATACTGAATTTGGGAATTTTGCTTTGGTGTAATGCTGCCTGATGTGTGACTTGCTATTCAATATGGTTGTTAGAAGGACTTATCTGCAAAGCAATTGCTTCATATCATACCTGTAGGACAAGAGGGTATTTTTTTAAACTTTTAGTTTTCAAAGGAAATCTACTTTGCTTTCCTCATTTCAAAAGGCAATGCAAGGTTCTCCAAGTGTATGTAAAACTCTGCTGGCACCTAATGTATGCATAAAGACTAGCTTCAGTTTAGCTTGTTGCATCCCTCATTTCAAGCTACTGGAGATCATTAACTCCAAAGTAAAGCTTTCTTATAGAAAGCTAGTTACCTTGCTTTCTCTCCCAGCAGTCTAATCATAATTTATTTAGTACTTGGTGTTACATGGTACTTTGATCCTGTAGGATACAACGCTGTTACTGGATACAGTTTCAACTGACCTTTATATGGTCCATCCAACACAGATGCAGCCTTTTGAACACACAACCTGACTTTTCAAACTACTGTTTTCATGCTAAACCCATTACTGCTCAGAATCTGGATACCAAGTCACCCCTTCAATGCGCATGAGCTTCAGGTGGAAACCAGCTGCAATTGCAGGGGTAGTACAGAAACTGTAAAAGCTTATTCAACAAAATACTGCCCTTGACTTTGGCTCAGTATAGGCCAGTTTGTCTCCTTTATAGTCTGGCCAGGGAAAAGGACAGTGTGCAGTGCTCCTTCCCCAGGACAGGTTATATTATCCTTGGCAAACTGCTGTGCTAATCTCCTTTCTGTCTACTACACTGAGCACTAGCTAAGGCATTTCTATGCTGTGCTTCCTAAGTCGCAACCCCCTTCACGTTCAAGAGGTGTTTCTCTTGAGCAAGAGAAAAATATTTAATCCTTTTTCACGTACTGCTGTTCTACACATACTCCAGGACGTGTTTGGGTGGAGAAACTCCCACTCCCATTGTACAGCATCAGATGAGCAATCCCCCCTGCACCAGGCAGGGGGCTAACAGTTCTTGGCTTCCTAGCATAAGGACCACATCCTATTTGAATGGAAAAACTGAGTCTCTGAAGTGAATGTGTAAAAACGTAAAAAAATCAGTTTTAAGAAGCTGGGGTACTTGTTCATGTGTCACCACGTATTTTGGCTGAAAACATTCTTAGCAAGAAGAAAGGCAATGCTGAGGAGAAATCATTTTCCCTCTGTGAGTGGCAGCATTATTAATCTGTGTGATTAATTCTGTGACTATTAAAGAAACTGCAAGGCACTCTCCATTTAGTTAATATCACTAACAAATACACATCTGTCACTCAAAATGCTGTGTACTCAGCAATGTTGTTCTTACGATATTAAATATTTACTGTTTATTATGATTGTTACTTTTGTTATTTATTGGCTTGCAGCAGCCAAAAACATGCCAGGCAGCCTGGGGAGGAACTAGAAAACATTTTCAAACCAGGCTGCCTTAAAGTGCGGCGCTTAAATACAACATTAGATATTTTGGCCTTGGTTCACAGAAGTCCTTCTCACCATATGTCCGAATCCTGCAGGGTGGGTGTTAAGCACACGCTGCAGTTATTTGCTGGGGAGGGAAGGAATTAAGAGGAGTTTTGCTGGGTCAGGGCTGTGGCCCATGGCTAGAAGCATCCTCCTGCCTTTCACTGACAATGGCTTTTCCTCTTAGGTAGTGCTGAAAATGGGAGCAAAATTTGGTGGAGATTCACAGATTGTTTTCCTATGAGGACATTTCCAGCAGATGGATCTTGATATTGTGTTTACACATATTTATTTCTGTTCTCAGCCTGAGTAGTTAGAAATGCCTGATTGATACAAAACTTCCTCTGTCTGAGCAGCACCAATGGTCTGCAATCCATTCACAGAAGGCCCCACCAATCCGTTAATGCATTTTTAAGACTTCACAGCCCTCGTATCTCTTTGGACCTATGATTCTGATAGCAGAAATTTAGCGCTTAAGAAGGAAGCAGCAAACCAACTTATAATAATAGTAACTTATAAGGATGCCTCTGATGTAACACATTAATTTCTGTCCAAAATACATGCATTGATTTTGAGGTAGCTTTTATGAAACTGCTATTAAATTGTGGATGAGTACAACTATAGCAAATATTGCTTCTTATCATGTCATTATCTTCCTTTTCTTATGATTCCTAAGGAGCTGAATGAAGCTATGATAATAATTGCAGTGATGTTCAATTTCCATGCCTCAAAAAACAGCTGAGTTTTGACAGGAGAGATATTTCCCTTCATGATGTAAAATCGTTTAATTTTTCAGGTTCTTCACCTTGTCTGTAACTTCTTACTCAGGTGGCATTAAGTATAGATTTTAGAGGAAAAAACCAGACTAGATAGACCTAAATGAACATTCATTCAAGTACTTACTCTAAGTAAGGAGTTTGCAAATTGTTAATGAAGTTGGGAAAGAAATTTCAAGTGAAGGAAAAACATGTTTTCTATGTATTGTATTCTGTTGTTTTCTGCCTGGCGTGACTTTATTTTTCTGTTGTATTTGTATTGCATGTTTTTTTATACCTTGTAAAATGAAGTAAAATTCTGTTCTCAAAGCATTTCTTTCTCAGGTTTTGATAAATGACTATATTTCCATAGACTTCACTGAATTGCTTTTAATTGAGATCATTTGTTATGAGATGATATCGGAGCTCAAGACCAATGGCTGGGTTTTCTCTCCACAATGTTGCTCCCAGCAAACAATCAGATAGGAGACTCTTCAGAAACATAGAGCCTTTTTAACTATCAGTATAACTCACCAGCAAATATAGAAGGTTATAACATCTTAAAATAATTTATGGTACTGTCAGGCCTGAAGAAGAAAAGACTTCTCTTGGGAAGCAGTTTCAGCAGGAACTTCAAAAATTGTATGTTTGATAAATAGCACCACGACTAACAATGTTCAAAGTGCGAGGATCAAGGGAACTTTAAATTAGGAATTTAGACTCTCAGGTCCACATGAAACTATTATGGAGAAAGACGCTATGACCAAGCAAAAGACAAACATTTAATGTGTCAATGGAATCAACAAGAGAAACATATCTACTGATCTTTTGGGATCTGAGTTTTGACCTGTCTGTATACCAGGTTGCCACTGATAAAAAGTGTGAATTTTTATCCTAAAAGAATAACATTTTCCACCCATATAAAATTTTTGAGAATCTTAAACATTTTTCTATCTCATATTCAGGCCCAGCATTTAACATGTCAAAAAAAAAAAAAAAAAGTAGTAAACCAATAATAATTATAGCTGAGAAAAATGAAGTATTACTGTTACATGATTTTGCAATGCTTATTATTTTTATTTTTCTGAGCTGCATTTTAGCTGATGTTTTAAAACAATAAGTTGCTTCATCTGGAAATGGTTTCACAATGAAATGCTTTAGTTTGAAAATCTTGATTTTTTTCTTTTAAAACAAATTGCACCAAGAGGTCCACTGAAGCAGAAACTCATGAAAAGTACTGCTTCCTACTAACTGGCATTTTCAATGAAAAACATCTTATTGGCAGATTCTTTACAAGTTCTATCCCTTGTTATAGGCTGTGGCTTTTGGAATAAATGAGTTATTGAGGACCAGGAGTCACTTGCCTTAAAAGAATGGTCTGCTTACCCATAGGTTATCTAAGGATGGATGGCTAGATGTGCTTTAAAATTAGTTCCTCTTGACAATACAAAGGTACATAAAATGTTAAGCTTTGTTAAGGCTCCCTTCAGCTCCTGTGAACATAACTACTCAGCATCCTGAATTTAGAGGATATCTGCATTCTGCTACTGTTATCTTGGTTCCTTTGCTAGGACCTTATGCTTTGACAGAGATAAGAAAGAGAGGATTTGCTGGTTGTGAATACTCATTATAACTGTAATGAATAAGATAACACTGATTAACAAAGAAATTAAGAGTTCTGTTCTTTGGAGAACAAGGTACCCCATTCCATCAATCCATTTAAGTACTCAACATTAAACAGGTGAGTCGTTCTACTGATCCAAATTTCTTATAAACATCTGTTTTAGTGTTTTATTAACACATGGACTTTGCAACAATTCCATTTTTCATCAAAAACTTATTTTAAAAATAAAGCTAATCAGAAACAGGAAAAATATGTTTTGACAGATTGAACAATCTGTCCATACCTTGATGTGTCTAAACAGTTGCATAAAATATTTTCTGTATGTCCACATCTCTGTATATTTGTGCAATACCTTCTTTTTCAATGTAATGCTCCCCTTTGAAACATTTTTTACATTATGGTGTTTAGTACAAACTTCCTAATTTCCTATTTAAATTACTGTTTGAGTCTTGGTACTGATTTCAGGATATTTCTGATAAGGAATCACTGTCTTTTCACAGAGAAGAAAGAATACAGACATAGCATCTTTGAGCTACAGATACCTAGAATACAGAGAAGAGAATAGCGGTATCTTTCATCTCTAAAGAGGTTTCAGGCCTCATGAACATTTCAGGGAGGAGCCCAAACCTGGGCCACAAGAATAGCATCATACTGGAATAACCTAAAAATCACACAAAAATATGGAATAGAAAATATTGCTCAAAAAAAAATACCACTGACCTGCTAGTCCAAAGCTTTGGGATTCAACTAGTTCCCTGTGTAAACACCCAGAGACTCACACAAACATACTCCCCTCCATACACCTATGCCTCTCACTTCTTTTTCTGTAGTGAGTCCTACAGAGGTGGAAAGAATTGTGTTGCACCTGACTTGCGTAGTGACCAATCTCATCGGGACTGCTGTACTGATTGTAACACAAAAACCTTGGAATTTGTCTTTCAGCCTCACTCTTGAAAGTGGGCCCAGCAACACATCTGTCTATCTGTCTGTCTCCTGGTATTTCTACTGAATTGATCACTGAGGACAGTTTTCCCAGATGTGCAAAGGCAAATTACAGCGATGGGAAGTCTGTGTGTTGAGAAGGGAGACCACAGAGTGGGAATAAGAGTAGTACTTAGGAGAGAGGTTGCTTAATATGCTCTGCAAAGTTGTTCCTTAGCAGCAACAAATACGTTGCCCATGACCTGACTTTCCAAAGTCTTTTCTTTATCATCACAGCTTCCAAGGTGGGGGGAGAGAACCAAAAAAGACAAAAACTACAAAAAAAAAGACTTGTCTTCAGAAATGGATTTAACCAAGAAAAGCTTTCGAGAGGGGCTGGGACAACCGCTTGTCCGACACAGGGCTCTTTTTTTCATTAAGTTGTTACCTTCCCAGTGTCTCTCTTTAACTGTCTTGCTCTCTCAACAGTTGAAAACTGCCACAGGTGTTTAAAATGCATGCCAAGTCCCACTCTATTACATGTATACAAAGCAGCCATGCAATGCTCAAAAGGCAGCCTGGCCTCTTCCCTGTTGCTGCTTGCCAATTATGGCACAATGGATCTTATTTATACCCTAAGTTGGACTGTCTTTAAGTTCCTTTCTCATATTGGCAGTTTTAGGAGAAGTTAACTGCACTGGGTAAGCTGTGATCCAAAATGCAATGTCAGGGAGCTGTTCCACCAAAACTACAAGAGCGACCTCATTTTAATATGTTACCCTTATGCGCTCCCTCTGGGAACCGGGCAGGCTTCAGCTGAGAGTCACATTTAGGAGTTTTGCTGATGTGATCCTTTGCCAGCTAGATAATCACCTCTTAAAACCAGGCAGGCAGGCAGGCATCTTTGTCAAACGAGCGCATTTCATGATCGTAAAGTGCCATCTTCAGAGTACTTCCAGACCCCACACTGTGATTGCAGGCTGCCTGCCCCCCCTCCCTTTAATTAAGAAGCCCTCTCGTGCTCATGCTGGGACTGTTGCACACATTGAACCTTGGCATTTCCAGATCCATTTCTCTTCTTTAAAGCCCTATTGCTTCTACACAATCTGTAGCGACTGTTGCATTTTAAATGGATCTTTAATGCATTCATTTGTACATAACTTTGCCCCAGAAAAAGTCACAACAGGAATATCAAGCTGCTGTCAGCTTGATGTACACGAGTATCAGACTTAGTCTGACTCCGAGTAAGTTGCCATCACCTTCAGAGAGATTCAACAAAGAGATGGCAAAAAAGAGAAAATTGTCTGCATATTTATGGTACCCACTTCCCATCTGTGATGTTCACTGTAGGTCCATCAGGCCAGGTATGGGGGAGGCTGTGCCACATTGCACTTAGTGGTATAATATTTCTACAATATTGCAGTCATTGAACTAGGGATGAGACACACATCTAAAATGAGATGGAAGAGGAGAAATAGAGTCAATCTCAACAGCAAGCTTAGCCCTATAAGACTCTTCTCCCCCTACTTGCCCCCTCCCATGGCAGGAAGGTCATCCCACCTCCTCTTTTGGAGTGGTTAAATTCACTTCTACTGATAAGAGAACTGAGTGCCTGGAAGATTTTGAATCCAAAGAGAGTCAAAGTCAATCTCAAATAATCTTAATGTAAATTTTCTACTCTTGTGGTAAGATTACCTCATTATTCAGGGATTTCAAGACATGTCTGCAGGTCTTTCAAACTGGAATAGCTTGACTTGTCTCAGGCTAGCCTATTCAGCTGCCCATGGCCTTAGAAATCAAGACCATAAATCACATTTTTTTTATAAAGATCAAAATAAGCTATGTATCTACATATTTGTGGTCAGATTTTGTCACAGTAGGCATTTTTTTTTCTTTTTGTCATTCTCCAGCAGTTGAATATGTAAAAGGAAATTATGTATATATCTTTTTTTTTCTCCTGATGCCATTTAATATAGGGCTAAAGCTCAGCTAAAAAAGGTTTATTTTCTTTGGTTTTTTGTTTTTTTTTTAAACAGTCAAATATCAGCTGTAGTGGCTCCTACAAAACAAGATACAACCTTAATAATTTGTGCAGCCTTTGAGAAAAGAAGGGATTAGTGTGGTGTATCCTGCACCTAGAAATTACTATTGTTCAGAAAGAATAATAATAATGAAAAAAAGATTAAGCGTCCCTATCCAGGCTAGAATTGCTATTGTAAATGAGGCTGTAGACTGAGGAATTGACCCTTTTAGACAGAACAGCTGAATCTTTCTGTGAATTATGGGACACCCCTACAAGTTAACATCTATCTACAGCTTGCGATGCTTCATACTAGCTAGAGAAATGATGTGCTGTGATATGGACCTTGCCGCATATGTAATCTAGAGTGTGAAATGAACACTGCTCTTATAAGTAGCTGAAATGTCCCTGACAAACAGTAGCCCCAAGAGAATAATTTTGAAATCCCAGCCCTCTGAATCTACGCTTTCCTTCATCTTGGGGAATCAGAGAGGGAGCCCCACTGCCACATTCAGCCTATCGCCCTGTCATGGTGGGATGTTTTCTGCTTTGCTTTGACTTTTAATGATGGAATAATCATTGTTCCCGGATTTTCTCTAGGAAGTCTGAGTTTTTGGGAAATCAGGGAAATCTGTATGATGCCTGCCTCCAGGAAGCTTTTTGTTATAATGCCAGGCTAAGTCTGCTAGAGTCGATGCCTGTAATTCTGGCACAGAAACACATATGCAGGGAAATGACATTTCTGTAGAAATATTGTAAGGCACAGTCCTTGCTTGCTTTGGACAAGCCTGCAAAGCAGGAGTGAGGAAACACTTGCTTTTCTATCCGTTATGCAACAGCATTCAGCGAAGTATTCCCTGGTGGCAGGGTGGTGACGGGCTGTGGAGGACTCAGGTTCAGCTCCCTGGTTCACTGCAAAGGCAGCAGAAAGGAATAATATGTGCCCACATTTCATCTGCTCTAGTTCGCAGCCACGTATGAGGACAAAGGCACCTTCCTTGCTTAGCCCAGCAGACAAAAGTGGTTAGTTTTATCACAGATCAGTTACCACACCATTGCTTATAGCCTGGCTTGCAAAGTTAGGTGCCCTTTCAGAGGCTTGTGACTGTTATGACCTAAACAGAAAAGCAAAGGATGAGCAAAATATATTCCCACTGAGCTTGCTTAGGTGGTGATGTCTGCATTATTAAGCACTGCATAAGTCTCTTCACGCTTTGATTTCTTATTGTGTCTTCAGACCTGTCTGTAAAGCACTGAACACAATTTTAACACTAGATAAATCATGGGAAAGAATAATAGTTTCTGATCGTTTACACTATATGATTTTTTTTCTAACCTTCCCTTTCTGACAGCTCTCCATAGATTCCAGCCATGGACTTGCATGCTCTTTTCAAATTTATGCACTTTTGACCGCAGTCTAGCTGTCTCCCACACAGCTAAACAATTATTCGAATATTGGTTCTTTGATGTTAATCCCCACTTTTTATTGCTTCATCAATACTGAGCACAGGGTGAAATGGAGCAAGCTGCAACTTTTTAAGGCTTAGAGATCATGGTCATGAAGATGACAGAATCAAATTCACCCTGTCTACAGTTCATGATTTTTGTGCTATCCCTCACACCACTGACATTTTTCTGGCCACAAAAGTGAAATAGTAAATTCACTAGATGCACCTAAGGAGAGATGCTGCAAGTCCTCCTGATGACTAAACATCAAGTGGCCTCAAAGGAGTTACAACACGATGAAATTAGATGTGTAGATTTCCTATTTTGTGAAGGAAAAAACACCCTAAGCCTTTCCAGCACACATTCAGTTTAATTTTGCTCCTTAGCAGATTAACTCTCTTCTTTGTATATCAAATTTTGCAATATTTTTGGCCAGATTCTCAGCTGGGAAATTTTCAGCCCCAAGTAAATGAGATGTTGAAATGTTAACAAGGAAAGCAATTTGGTCCAGTGTCAGTAACTGTGCATGTGTTTCCTTATCTGGAGATTTAGTTGTCATCTTTTAAAAACAAAAAAACTCTGAAGAATAACTTTGTTCCTTTAGGACTATCTGGGGCTGTAGTTAACTAAAACCTGTTTGTGTGCTTATGTCCTCTGTGTTGCTTAAATGAGATATTAATTAATGAGAGCATAAGAGATCATCATTACATGGTAATGCATAAAGCCAAAGATCAAGTACAGCAAAATTCTGTAGTACAAATCATGGTCTAACCTGTTTTAAATGAATATAGTTTCCTGGCATTTCTTGGGGTATAGCTGTGTCAGGTCAGCTGAGAACCCAGAAAAAGGAGGCCTAAAAGTGGTGAATAAAAGAAAAAGAGTTTGCAGATTTGCCTAGATCAAGCACTGCTCATTTGTCATCCTGTTACTGCAAAACCATTTTACACAGAATAGTTGGGGAAATTGTCAGAACAGACCGAGGCTTTCCCTCAGAAAAGGCAGAAAAATCACAGAATCGTTTAGGTTGGAAAGGACCTCTTGAAATCCTCAGGTCTGATTGTCTTGGCTGGTTAGACAGGGAGTAGTCACACTCCCACAGTCTTTAATAAAGTCTGTCAGTCAAATGAGAGAATATGGTACAGAGAGCATAAAACAAACAGGGTAGGGTAGATGAGAAAACACTGAAAACTAATTATGATTCCTGGTAAACATTTTCTGTTGAAAATTTTTGATGGATAATGGTTTTTGATTAAAACTAATATTTTTGCTGGTAGTATTTGTTTTCTGCATTTCTTAGCTTTTTTAAGAGTGCCAACCACTCTGATAGGCTTTCTTTTTACTCTGAAAAATTATATTTCTAAAAGAAATATATAATTAATTTTTTATATATAATTAAAATTTTATAAAATACATACATATATTTATTTATTTATGTTATTTAAATATTTATATATAAAATAGAAAATAATTTCCAAGTAACTCTATAATTAAGGATTGACCTAGACCTACTTACAATTTTCTACGCACAGATTCTTGTTGCTCATGTGTCCCAAATACAGTTGTCTTCTGGAAATACAAGAGTCCTCAGTCACCATAAGAGTTTCAGCAAAACTCAGGGTGTGTGTAACCCAGCAGCATGACGACTCCTTTTTTTGGGGCACTGTGTCAACAGCACAGCTTCCCATAGCGAAGACATATGGCAAGGGCAAAGGCAGCCAAATCACGCATCCTAATCACTGAGCAATATTGCTGAATATGAGAAAACAGAAACTCCTGAAAATAACAATTTATAATGCTATCATAGCTTGGGAAAGCCTGAAGAGGATTAAATGGTCTTTTCCCACAGGAAACAGATAGTCAGTTCAAACGTACCATTAGAGGCAGTCATGAATGCCATGTCCCCGTCCTCATCTATAAAAGGATTCCTCTCAACAGGTTTTGATGAGCAAAAATGAAGGAGTAGTTTATTTTCTCTCAGCCATTTCTCACTAATATGAGACGTTTCACTGGTCTGTCTCCTGATGAGTGACTCCAGACACAAACATAACGGAGAGCTGTCTCAGCTGGCCGTGTTTCCTACCCACACACAGTATCTATCTGCCTTGAAGGACAGCACTGCAGCAAGAGACAGAAGCACTACATGGTTAAGGAAGCAACAGCTGAACCATGGAGAATTAGTTTCAAGGTAGAAGAAACTTAGCAACATAATCATCTGTCTTTTTACAATGTTTACAATGCCAGGGGTTTGTTGATTTGTTCCTGTGCTTATTTTTGTGATACTAAATTTGATTAGAATGAACCTTCCCTCTGGGTGCATTGGCAAACCATAAAGTAGAGATACACTGAAGCCTATTATAAAGTCAAAATCTATAAATAAATTTAGAGTTACACAAAACAATGCTAGGCATACTGAGCATTTTATTATTCAATATGTCTTTGTGCTAGTGGCATATCTACTTAATTCTGAGAGATCTGTGTTTTACTAAGCCCAGCAAGCATTTAATAACTAGCACTTTACAGCAACTTTTGTATAAACAAATATTCAAAGGTGCTTTTCAAAGATCCTAGCTCTTTCCTCAGTAAACAAATGGAAATGTAAAGCTCTTTGGAAGGCTATGGACATTTTCTAGCTCATGATTAAAAAAGAAACTTGGATCGGAACAGCTCAAACTGAAACCTATGACTGCTTCTGGTAGAGCAGAGTGTTTTTATACAGACAGATCTATAAACTTACATGCAGTTTTGATAACTAGATTAGATGTTTGTGCTCCCTACCTGAAAAACAGAGCTTTCAGTTTACTATAACTAGGGGTTTTCTCTATTTCTGGTATAAATTAGCTCAATCCTAATTGAAACCCTTAATTTAGATGCCTAAGGCTGGAGGATGTGAATATCATACATGGCTGAATTGATTTTGTCTAGCATGGCATGTGGGTCCCAGGATTCCCCAAATCAGTGGCATTCAAACCTTGCCATGCAATCTTTCCTGTCCACTGAGACCTGTTCTCTAGCTAAAGCCACAGGTTTGAAGGAGTGTCTGCCTGTGTTTCAAACCCACAGCTATCTGAATGTTGGCAATTTCAATTCACAACCATTTCCCCAATTTAAACAACGTCTTCTTGATTCACATCAATACCAAACTACCATCATGAAATGCATCCATTTATACTTTCTGCATACTCAAAGTTAAATAACTAATATTGGAAGGGGTCCAGTGTAACATAAGACTTCCTCTATCACCATAATTTCTGAGCTATTGAAAGGACAGACACTTTATGTACAAAATTGAAAGGAAGACACTTTATGGGATCTCAGAGTTCAAAGATGTTAAAATCAGTTGCAGAAATAAAATGAGGCATCAAAGGTTTAATTTCAAAGATCATTATTTTCACAACTGAGCATCCTTAGTTAGGGCCTGCTTTTCAACTGGACTGACAACAAACAAATCATCCTGAAACAATGGGGTGGGATAAATGCTCAGTACTTCTGAGCATCTTGGCATTTTCTTTAGATCAGATACAGAGTCCCAAGTGAAGCAACCAGTAAGTTCTCTCCTCATTGCTCTTATGGGGATGACACTGCCATTTGCCTGCAGATCACCAGGAATCAAATGTAACCCTCCATGTGTCTTTAAAACATAACTGAGTTGAGCAGGAAATCTCTGCCCATTTTGTGGGTGGATGACCCAGTTCTTGGTAATTCCATGAGAAAAGGAGACTCCTGTCTCCAGCTGTGGGAAACCCAAGGACCGGTGTCAGGCTGTGTCAGCTGAGGTTCTGCCCTGTGGATTTCCCCCCACATTTTTACAAGTGCTGAGTGGGGGCAGAAATTATCTCAGTCCTTAAGCAGAATTTCATCTGAAGTCAAACAAAATTCACTCTACATCAGTTTGGTAGGAAATTTTTTTAACATTGTAGTTACGGTTAACAGAAGCTATAATAATTTATTGTATGTTAACATACTAATTTCAAAGCCGTACTAAATGCCAGGGGAAAATCAAATAGAAGTCTTTGTTAGGTTTGAAACAAGACGAACAAATGGTTTTCCAGGTAGAAGAGCAGTTGAATGTCTGAATGATGCTTGTGTTAATAGAATTCCCAGTTGAAACTGTCTTGAGCTCAGTAAGTTTCACTTTGTGAGCACTTCTAGACCCAAATGTCTGAGCCCTAAAGCTAAATATATAGTTGATCCATAGGTCATGCTAAACACTAGTCTTGCAATTCTTAATTAACTCATTTTGATAATACAGAGCAAGTAGCATTATCAGCAGACCATCAGCCTCCACAGAGAGTTGTAAATGCCATTGCTCTGCATATTCAACACTTAATGAATTAAAATGTATTTAAATTTCAAATAATATATATTATTTTTAATAATTCTGTTGATTGTATTTTCTTTCTCTTTATACTTTTTAAACTGTCTCTCATCTCATTTGTTGTATCCTGGGTTTCAGAACTTCCAACTTGTAAATAAATTACTACAGCCCTTTTTACTCATTACACTAACTTAGTTTCTTAAAAAACACTACTCTCTCTTCTCAGAATGCTACCACATTTCATGAGGATATGGTGCATTCATTGTGTTTTCTGTATTTAGTGATGCATATTAATTTCTAAATCAAATACTCCAAGCCAAATGCCATTAACATACATTCTAGACTCCAGTTCTGTTTCAAAAACTTCACATACCCCATGGTTTTGAAAGCATCAGCCCAGAGGTTAGGCATAGTCTGCTGCATGAAGACTGGAAGAGGCTATTAAAACAAACACTGATAACTGCATCTTGATATCTTCTTTCATCCTGAACTGTTGTAAATCAAAATCCCTTGTGAAAGAAGACAGGAAGGAATTCCCTTATAGCAAAGATGCAATCCATAAAATCAGGTAAGATCTACCATCCATTGTATTTTTTTGCTACTCTTTGGCTTTCTGGCATCCCAAAAGTCAAAACTGCAACAGCTTTGGTTGCTGCAGTAATTTATATTGATTTACCAAGCTGCAGTTTAATTGTCATTGCCATCATTGTGTCTGGTTTTGCTGAAAGAAATTAAAAAGTCTCAAGAGACAATTAGATTGTACCAGAGAGGTAAGTTGGTAGACTAGAGATTTGAGTTTTCTGCTTCAGTAAGGGTCATTTCATTTTTACGTGTTTAGGAATATCTAAAGGCTAGTTTTGCAGCACAAAGCAGATAGATAGAAGTAGCTATGGTCCTTGCTCCTTATCAAAGTAATTTGAAAAGAGTTTTCCAACCTACAGAAAGGACTGATGAATTAAGAATCTGTCCTTTCCCTGAGAAAACAACAAAATTTAAATGAGCGGTTTCCAGTCTGAGATTGTCCTTGTGATAATACTTGAAATCAAATGTACTTGGCTGTGCTTGTGCCAGGGCTGAAGTTGACTCAGTATTTTTTTTTCCCTGAGCCTTGTGATCAGTAGACTGGATTAACAAAAGGAACTGCCCAGCTATGCTGACAAGTAAAGATAGCTACAAGTTCATGAGAGAAAGAAAAAGAAACTCATATGCTGATCCTAAGAGGATTTCTCCTTGGAGTAGAGTGGGATCCGCATTGAGAAAAGTTTGTACTTTATTTTGTATATTTATGTTTGCTGTAATTTAGGTTTTTTAAAATATAGGAAGAAACTGAGCAATTGTGCCAATTCTGTCATTGTCAGTGAGACAAACTTTGCAGCCACATGAACAGGCTGGGCAGCTTATGCAGCCTGTCCCGTCAGAGTGATGTGCTATTGATAATTGACATCCACATTTATTTAAAGGCATCTGAATTCTGTTTTCTATTCCTCAGGCATCAGTGAATTAGCAAATTTGCTCTGTTGCAAATCATGAGCGAAAAGTCTCATACATGTTGTGCCTGAAGCCAGCAAACTTGCTGTATAAAGTGTGCGACAACTTGTTCAACACTAAAGTTATCTAGTGATTCTCCACCTCGGTCAAAAGTCCTAGATCACTTGTTTTTCACCACAAGAGTTATGAAGGACTGGAGCTTCCCTTGACATGTGACAGGCTCCATTGCAAAGGTTCACATGTGCCCATTATTCCCGGAAAGGGAAAATGGTCCCCAGCCTGTTCACAATCCCAGTGACTGTTCCCTGCATTGCTGCATGGTTAGGCTGAGTCAACTCTCTTTCTCCAGCATCTAATGATTTTGCAGTCAGTAGTGACAAAGTATTCTCTCAGTATCCAGTGGGAATCTTGCCATGGACTTGCAATGGAGCCAAGGTTTTAAATGAAGTTGTCAGATGGCGAGGAAAGGAGGCATCACTTTGGCGCTCTCTGAAAATGAGGCAGAGCCAATCTGATCCTGCCTCGTGCTGTAACCCCGATATGGCCCTGCATGGCATGAAGTGGCTTCAGAGATGCTCATATACGTGCGGGAGAAAAATTGGAAGTCATGGCAAGGAACTGTTTTGTCTGAAGACCAGGTTGTAAGCACTTAGAGGCTGAGTGCGCAGGAGGCCATGGCAGTAAGCGAGAACATTTTGAGGCGGGGCCCTCCCAGGCATCAACCTAACTCCCTGCCCTGTCTGGGGACAGGACAATGTGCCTTACACAGACCCTCAGGACTGCCTGAGCTGTACGCAAAGGCTCTCCCACCCTGGCTACGGTCCAGCCTTCCCTCTCCCTCCTGCAGCAGGTCTGCTCTGCACCTCCACGGACACTATGCAAAGTTATACCCAAAGACAGTAAATGATTTGTGTATACCTGAAAGACAGTAAATGATTTGTGTATACCTGATGGCCTATGTGGTTGACCCATTTGCTGTCACGGACTCGGTGACGTAGAATGATGGTCTCAGATGGGGCAGAAGGTCACTGGTATCTGAATGTTTATACTATTTTTCCTGAAGTAGCCAAAATTCATCCTATTACAGCATTTACCCAATCAGAACACAGTGTTCTTTGGCTTATTTAAATGTAAATGACATGATATTTTTATCTCTAGACTTCTGTGTTCTTTACCTAGATTTCCTTTTTGGGGTTTGGGGTTTGTTTTGTTTATTTTTGTTTACTTTTGACTGATGTTTAGTACATTTGATAGTTTGATTTAATGTAATTTCTAATAGAAGTGTGGCTGATAATCTAATGCTTGACAAATACCTCCAAATTGCTATGTATTATTAAAAAAATAAGGATTTAAAGTCGTGCCAACATGAAATAGTAATATGAGGAGAAAAATATTCCTGTTTCATGCCTTTGAAGAATCAGGCCTTGTCATCTCAGTATCTGTTTTATCATTCTTAAACATTTTTACTTTGTACATCTCATTTTATTATTTTTTAAGAATGTAAAAAATGAGGCCTAAAGGAAGTGCATAGTGTCCTATTAAGTCAAATCCTTATATTAAATTCTACAGCTTAGGTTTTGTCCTGGAAAAAAACATTTAATGAGTTTTTGTGTAATGTTAGATATTATTCATGCAGGTACAATAGGAGAAATGGTTTCTTACATAGCTTATAAGGAAAGAAGTTCACTTGTAGGCATGTAATTTCTGAGGAAAACACATTTATTATTCACTTAGTGGAAACCTGAAGGAAAATAGAAAGGAAAAAAAAAGCTAGACTAGAGCTTTTGGGAAATGTTGCTCTCATCCTCTTCTCAGAGGAAATTTAAATTAAATTAGAGCTAGCATATTTTCATACAGCATTTGTGAGCATGTCGATTTTGGGGAAAAATGATGACCTGTTTCGACTAATTATCAAAAAACACTTTTATTTTTACAACTATTTGCAAAAGTCAAGGCACCCACAGTCAGAAGTACCTCTGGGTAAACGCTCTCCCCCAGTCCAATGACTCCACACCATTGCTCTGCATGCCACTGCTTACTGAGGCAACTAATCACTTTTTTTGGACCATGTTAATCTTTGACCAGATCAGCTTCTGGAAAATACCCCAGTGCTAATGCAAGCAGGAAGGGCAGAAAACAGCAGCTCAGATTTAAATTGGCCGAGTCGGCCCCTTACCCAGAGCAAAGCCGTAAAGTCCGGTGAGCTGGCCACGTGCCTCCTGAGGGCTAGAGGAGCTGGGCAGCCCCTGGAGGCAGGGAAGGCAGTCCACTGTTAGCATAAAGACGGGGAAGAGGAGCAGACCGGCACAGTGAAGAAGAGCCAAAAATGGAAAAATGATATTGATTTACAGACTGTAGTATAGAAAGTTTCCATTTTGGAGAAGAGATTTAAAATATCAAAGGATGCAGAAATGTTGAAACTGAGGCTCTATCCAAACAGTGACCACAACCGGTGGAAGTATGCCCTGATTGCTGCAAGCCTTGGATCCATCACAGAGCCTTAGATTCCACCACAGAATACACATTTCTTTGTTCTCAGTAATCTTTTATTCTTTTTTCCTAAGCTTTAAGTCCTACGCCTGAGCTGGTTGGAAGTTTTTCTCACCTTGGTAACTCTCAGTCTTCTGAAAGTCACACCTCTTTAAAGAGGCCAGAGGGCCCCCACTTTAACAGAATTATTGAAAAGAACAAAAATCCCATGCAACAACTGCAAAAGGGAAAGATATATGCACCGTTGCATTGCACTTCTTTCATTACTTCATTTTATATAAAGATATATAAGCAAGTTGCAGCTAGTTCTCAGTAACTACATTCTCGTATTCACAATACATGAAGTTAGCTCATTTCTCAAGAAGAGGGAATCATGAAGTTTCTATGGAAACTTCATAATTAATAGCTCACAGTGTTAAGCCTTTTTCATTAGCAGATTTCCAAGTATTTTCCAGTGGAACTGCAGGCTCCTGTACAACAAATGCAAGCCTAATGGCCGCAGTCTGGCCTTTCCTAGCTACAGACCACTTGGAAATATTACATGGAAAAAACACTGACCCGCTTCCCTCATGTCCTTAATTCCAACTCATATAGGTTTTAGTTCAGTAAATGGCTTAGGTCCCATGGAATAAATATGCTATGTCCCATTAAATAAACATACTAAATGACTTTGGTTTCAAATATAACTCCTTATGTTAAATGTCAGCACGTATTGATATGTGGCTGTGGATTAGGGCCTCAGCTATTAAATCCTTTAAGGCATAACTGCTGTATCTGTACCACTTTCATACCACAGTCTGCTGACACAACAGAAAAAAGAACAAAAATGGTATTGGGCATTCCTAACTTTTCTATTTATAACTGGAGTATACTTGGATGCATGAATATCTCAGATTTCTACTTCAATAAATTAAGGAGAGAATATTTATACTAAACATCACTGGAAAATTAATTACCTTTAGAGGTCCAATTAATGTCTAAATTATTCCTGCTTGTCTGTGATATCAATGATCTTCATTTTGGTAGTAAGTTTAATTTGTAATATGTAAAACCATTGTGCTGGCATTTTTTTAAATGAAATGGCTAAATGCAGAAAAAATTATAGGTGCCCTGAAAAATATGCTCATTTATAAAACTGAGCTTATTAACCTTGATTAGATCCATTGCTTACAGGGTATGTCCATTGTCTCATACTGAGTTCTTACAAGATTTGTGAGAAAAAGTGAGTATGCAGGGGAGAACTTATGAATAGCTCCTGTGAGAAAGATGCCAATCTGTGAGTCTAAACCACATAGGACCCCAAAGAACCCCCACTTACAGAGGACCATCCTCATGACAGACATCAGTAGGAATGCTCTCTTAGTAGCCCCTTATTCAGGACTACTTATTTTTAATTTCAGAAACATGGACATAACTGCATGAATGATTTATTTGTTTTTATTCTTCTTCTCATGAAGCACCTAATGATAGATATAGGAGAATTCAATCTTATTTTGCAGCATTTAGTGGAAGGTTTTAGGTTTCTTTGTTTTTCCCTGCATCCAATTAAAGAGTAGATGATAGGACGCTGAATAATTGAGGAAGAGAGAAGCATTACGGTGAAAAAGTGTTGGGCACTTCCAACAGTGGAGTACAGAAAATAGCAGATTTTTCTGTCCTTAAATTCTTCTTGCCATGGCAGTTTAAGTAGGGACTACAGTTTCTGTTTAAGAAAATAAACTAAAAAGGTTTCAAATCCTTTGAACCATCACTGAAATGCCAGAAGATGGCTTATAATACAAATGTGAAGACATTTATTCAAGGGATCCCCAATTCACAGCCAGATCACTTCCACAATGAGCTGTACATGATTTCTTTTTACCTTAGTAGTTGCTTTTATATATAGATTTCAATTATTTTTAACTTTAATGATTCATTACCATAATGGGAGAGTGTTTAATCAGAAGAATGTTCTCCAAGTCAAATGCAGATTGCAAACCCACACTCACCAAAACTGGAGGGTTTTCAAGGACCTCACATTCTGTCAGGCTCACCCACTTAGTTTAATCATGCAAGTAACTAATGGGGTTAGTGTAAGAGGAAAATTCAGGCTGAGTATCCAGAAGGGAAAAACAATAATCTGGACAGTGGAGATGCACTGAGCCATGAAATTAGCCTCCCTCAGGGATGTGGAAGAAACAAGAAAATTCTAAAATACCAGAAAGTTGCTGTGAGGCAGGGAGCTAGATAGAGGGATCTGAGATCTCAGACAGGCACCCTCTGTCTGACTCCTGGAGTGATTTAACACGTTATTGTGCTTTCTCTCCTGCCAGATAGGATCACCTCCAGAGCAGAATCAGAAGGCAAATGAGAGGTTTATCAACTTCAATACCCAGCCTTACTTCCTAGGTTGAACAGCTGATAAAATGGGGTTAAGCTCATGGGTCAGGCTGTCAGTCAGTGCATGTGACGTGTAGGCTCCTTCTGGATTATGTCAAGCCTTCCTTATAGTGTGGGGGAGGAGAGACAGGGGCAAGCTTAGGAAAAATAACATTTTAAACCTCCCTGGAAAGATTTGTCAGAGGACACCTGTCAGACCCCTGACAGTTTTCGGGTTTTTCTTCCATTTTTGACTCCCACAATAGCTTAAAACTACAAAAAGAATAACGAGGAAAAAAATAGGCTGACATACATGTCTCCCAAGATAGAGAAATAAAAATAGATTTAAATAAGCCAGGGTAAATAAAATTGTTAAAGGCAAATTCACACAAATTATCTCCCACCCACTTCTGAGTTGGTCCCCCATATTTAAAGACTTCCTCTATCCCAAGTGCTCTGGTGATGGCTGGAACAACTATTCTTGGCTCTATTTCCTTCCTTCACACACTTTATTGGGTAAGAAAAGATGCCAAAAAGTGGGAGTTTTATGAAAGCAATCATAAAATGTTATGGGTAATGCTAAACAAATTATGTGTTACTCTACAAAAATGGCCCTTTCTTTGGGTAAAAAACAACAGCTGCCTGAGAGAGATCAGGTTACCTCTCTCAAAGCGATAATAAACCTACTACCAAGGGCTATAGCTGGCAACAGTGGAGGCTGTGGAAAGTCAACATCGTTGAAGCTGCTTTCCTGACAGCAATTTCTGAAAAGCTAATAGTGATTTGATATCTGGATGTCCCAACCTGCAAAATGTCTTTCCACACATAAATGAAGTCCAGTGTCCTACCCTGGGATTCAGGAGACCTCAGTTCATTGCTTCTTTTTGTCCCGTACCTGCAGGGACCTGTACTAATACGTTTTCCTCTTGGTCTTTCAAGTTTATTACTGCTTTACCAAGCAGGAACTACCCCTGCTCTCCCCTCTGTATACCGTCTAACATGATGGGACCAATTAATCAGGACCACTACACAGTTACTATAAAAGATACTTTAAACAATATTTGGGCTGCTGGGTGTTATGGCTTTTTTTCCCCTGTTTTTGTTGTTGTTGCTTTGTTTTGTGTATGTTATTCAGGCATATTGCAGGCAGTTTATAAAGCTATGGAAAGTAGTTCAATAAAATCCAGCTCTGACAGTCAGCATAAGCCCTTTCTATATCCAGCCTACCATTCTCTTAGACCACAACTATAACACTACTATGGACAGTTCTGGAGTATCATTCCTCTGAACACAATGGAATTTTAAGTGAGACTTCTGCAGTATTTAAAGTACCTGGGTGCACAATCTTAAAAACTTCCATTTAGCTGGCACCAAAATTTGGAGGTGAAGTGCTTTGGTTGTCTCAAGTTCTGTTTCTCCATATGTTAAGCTAAAAAATGCTTCCGGTCTGACTCACACAAGGAGTATCTAGTTCCTCAGCCCTTCGTGGTCCACGCATTAGGCATTTCTCCAAGTATCACATAGAAACACCCAATTCAGCAAATGTTGTTGGTGCTCATCTACCACACAGCAGTATACACAACATGCACCCATCTAAAGTATTCTCCAGTTACACCATAGAGCTGAAAAGGAGGGGATGGGGATTTAACTCTTCTTTTTGAGATGCAAATCCACTCTTCTTGAGAGTGCAATAACTACTTATCAACTGGCTAATGTGAGTTGGCATTTTCAATTTCTCCTGTAAAAACCTATTCCACATTGCACAAAAGACTGGAGGAAATGGGAGAGAGTGCAGCAGAGCCTGACTCCATGTTCTCGTGATAGGCACTCACCTGGAAACAGAGAAATGTGGGTCTCTATCTTCTCTAAAAGTACTGTTTATGCATTTCATTCCATGACTGTTTAATGCAAAAGATATAAAATTAGGAGGCCATGAAGCATTAATTAATTTATAACCATTGTTCACTGGGTTTCCTCCTCTGAGAGTAGAACATTTTGTGCTATGGAATATGAATGACAAGTGCTGCTTCCCTACCCTCTCTCTGTTTCCTCTGCTTCCAGTTTCACCAGGTCACAAGTCTTTTACCTACACTTAACATTTCTTAGACCTTCACAGTGCTTCAGCGCCAGCCTGTTTCAGGTTACCCTGTAAAAGCCAAGTGTGGAGAGCAAAGAGTGCAATAGCATGGCAGATAAATAAAGGGAGTTTCCAAGGGCAATGCTTCTGGCAAGTGACTTTTTAGAAGCACCATAAAAAATTCACAGTTCATCTTAGCAAATTTAGTATCTACCTGTGAAGCTATTAAGCTGTGTCGTGGTTTAACCCGGCAGGCAGCTAAACACCACACAGCCATTTGCTCACTCCCCCTGCAGTGGGATGGGGGAGAGAATTGGAAAAAAGGTAAAACTCGTGGGTTGAGATAAAGACAATTTAATAGGACAGAAAAGGAAGGGAAAATAATAATGATAAAAGAATACACAAAACAAGTGACACACAATGCAATTTCTCACCACCCGCTGACTGATGCCTACCCAGCTCCCGAGCAGCGGCTGCGCCCCCCCCCCCCAGCCAACTCCCCCCAGGTTTTTTTGTTCAGCATGACACCATATGGTATGGAACAGCCCTTTGGCCAGTTGGGGTCAGCTGTCCTGGCTGTGCCCCCTCCCAGCTTCTTGTGCACCTCCGGCCTCCTCACTGGCAGGGCAGTGTGAGAAGCTGAAAAGTCCTTGACTTAGTGTAAGCACTGGTCAGCCACAACTAAAACATCAGTGTGTTATCAACATTATTCTCATCCTAAATCCAAAACACAGCACTATGCCAGCTACTAGGAAGAAAATTAACTCTATCCCAGCTGAAACCGGGACAAGCTGTAACAAGGAACACCTCTGTGGGCATTCCTTCCCTTCAGGGTAATCCCTGCCATTGTTGCAAATTCTAAATGATTTAAATGATAAACATTCACAAATTCTGAAAAGCAGGATTGACCATGAAATTCCAGAGCAAAGTTATGCTTTATTGGCATGATGTAAAGTGCAGAAATACACATTGTTGTCAGGATAAAAAAAAAGCTCAATTTTCCAAGCCTTTTTGCCTTGCACTGATACAGCCACATCTCTTCAGTGTAATAGTCTGTCCTCCTTTTCTTGTAATTCGTTCTGGCCTCTTATAAGAAATGAAGAGAATTTTATTCTCTTTGCTCACTAGTTTGTGTGTGTTCCTTCATCATTAAGAGGGGGTTAGGAGTGTTACCCTCATGAAAGTCATACTTTAAGACACAGACCATGACCTTAAGCCCACTGAGTAACTGTTGAGAGTGAGCTATACTTCTGCCACTAAAAGTAGATGAAGGTGTGGTGCAAGGGCTATGTAAAGGACATGAATCCTTTAGTTTGCAGATATTAATATGATTTTGCTTTTATTGGTATAATCAAACCTTTAGCTTTTGCTGTCCATACAAGGAGTGGAAGAAGCAGTAAATGAATTAAACCATTTGAAGTGTAGGAGCAAGAAAAAGTAAGGAATCATGGTATTTGCTTGTAACATTCATATAGCTTCTATTTTATGGAATCACTCCTGTGGTAATTTTTTTCTGTTTTCTAACTATGTAGCATAAAGCAGGAGATGCTGTAGGTTCTATCTGTATCTTAACTCTGGAAAAATTTTGAAATGTTCCTTTTTCTAATGTTATAGGGAAGAGATATTTAATTCTTATTATTGCCTGCTTCATTTCTGTTTCAAATTATTTGTTCTAATATGTTAGTAATTCAACGGGAGCCTATTTTGTGACGTTAAACTTGTTGTGAAAAAGGAAGACCTCAGTCCCATGAAAAATTTGAGTGGTGAGAAAAAAACTTTGGCAACTGGAGGGAAAAGTTCTTTCCTTAGTTGACATACTGCAGTGCTTGAGCCCTAGTCTCAGCCAAGAAGGAAAACCTCTCTTGGTCTTCATAAAAAGATTGGGATTTATTTTTTTACTGCAAAGATTCATTTTTCACCCTTTCTTTGTGGAGAGTATAATTAGAAACACATGTATGCTCACTAATAATTTGCACACACTGGAAGAGCAGTTATATTAGTCAGTGAGCAGTTAGTTACTGGTAGGTATTCAGCTGCACTCATTATTATGTGCAATGCAATGAATCTGCAGTACCTTATATTGGTACAGACAATTTATATCGCTATTGTTTCTTTCATGGATTGACTAACCTTTACCAAACTTGTGCAGCCATCCTGGGTAAGCAGCTAATTCTTTATCATCAATGACAGACAGAGGAAGAGAAAGTTAAGACAGAAAAATAGCTATAAATTAGCAAGCATGTGAGGTATACTAGGGAACACTGAGGCAGACATCACCTAAACAATACGCTGTTGAAGACAACTGATCTACACTGATTTTGTCAGCTACAGGGTTGTGCTGCTTGACCCTAATGCAAACATACCAAATTTGTCACCTGTTGCAGGAAGCAATTTATTATTTTAAACCACTACATTTCTTCAAAACAAGAGCTGGAAGGAGTCATTAAAGATTTCTTGCAATGAGATATAAAAGTCAGGTCTGCAAGTCCATTTTTTCTACCCACATAAATCAAGCTTATAAAGTAAAGATCAGAGAGAAGCTTGTATAGACATATTAGTCTTGGACAAACTGGACTTAAAAACAGAAGCGATAAATACAGCCCATGGAAATCAGCATTGTCTAGAAGTCTGCATATTTACCTAGGATCCTGGGTACTTTTTACAGCCCAGGCTGAATGCCACACTCTTTCAGCTATGCTGTTATTAATATTGTGCTAACGTGGAAAACTGTCTCAAATACAACTTAACAAGTAGTCCCACATTCCTCAGAAACAACATTAGTGAGCAGGGATTTGCGATAGTTTTCTTCTCAGAAATAGTTCTGAAATCTGATTAATACAGCCAGCCAGCCAGTTCTTCCTCCCACATACACATTTTGGGTAGACTGAAGTGCTTTGCTTGATCTGAAGGAAAACTTTCCTGTTCTGAACATCCATTTATTTAAAAACTGCAGTTGCAGGAATTTCTAAATAGGATGTCATTTCAGAGAAACAAAACCATTTGACTTAGAAAACATTACACAAATTTGAAAAAAACCACAAAGTTTTAAAAGTGATAAAGAGAAATGTTTTTCCTTCTCCAACTTTTTCAGTTTCTTTTTCATGGGCAGAAATAGGTCAGCCCAATGCCTCAAGGTTAGCAACATTTACATTCACCCACATTCATGCATATAATCCATAATGACAAAGGACTGTAGCTGAAACTGTCTCTGTTAAGAGGAATTTAAAACACCACAACCATATCCACCTAATAATTCTGATTAGTATTTTAGATATTCTAAAGAGACTGTGAACCTGTTACTCATTTACACTGAGCTGGATAAACCCCTCTAGCCAGCTCTGCCAGTGAAATCAGAAGTTAGAAGCCTAAATCCCTTTGAGAGTCCTGGGCAAAGTTTCCTAATGTTGGAGAAAATCAGATTCAGTTTCTTAAAATGTAATGATTTTAATAATTCAATAAATGTCATAATTTATTTTCTTTTAGGATAACAAATATTAAGCAAGAGATATACTGCTCTTCCAGGACTCATACAGTTGTGCTGGTTTTGGCTGGGATAGAGTTAATTTTCTTCACAGTAGCTACTATGGAGCTATGTTTTGGATTTGTGCTGAAAACAGTGTTCATAATACAGGGATGTTTTCGCTATTGCTGAGCAGGGCTTACACAGAGTCAAGGCCTTTTCTGCTCCTCACCCCACCCCACCAGCCAGTAGGCTGGGGGGGCACAAGAAGCTGGGAGGGGACACGGCTGGGACAGCTGACCCCAACTGACCAAAGGGCTCTTCCATACCATATGGCGTCATGCTCAGCATATAAAGCTGGGGAAGAAGAAGGAAGGGGGGGACGTTTGGAGTGATGGCGTTTGTCTTTCCAAGTAACCGTTACAGGTGATGGAGCCCTGCTTTCCTGGAGATGGCTGAACACCTGCCTGCCCATGGGAAGTAGTGAATGAGTTCCTTGTTTTGCTTCGCTTGTGTGTACGGCTTTTGCTTTCCCTATTAAACTGTCTTTATCTCAACCCACGAGTTTTCTCACTTTTACTCCTCTGATTCTCTCCCCCACCCCATTGTGGGTGGAGTGAGCAAGCGGCTGTGTGGGGCTTAGTTGCTGGCTGGGGTTAAACCACAACAACAGTAATGAGTAAAAGAACTCAGAATGACACTACTCTAACCCATATATCATAAATTCCGAAATAGGAATAAAAAAATTACCCCAAAAGCCTAAAAAATACATCATACACAAACAAAGCCATAATATTGCTAGCAATATGAGACAAGAGGTGCATATAAAGATTTCCTACAGTGAGACTGAAATGATCTGTTAAATATTTTACTCTAATGTCTTTTTTAACATTATTTTTTTCAAGTTTTTGCACATTCGTCAGGGCTGAATTTGTTGCCTTTTAAGAGAGCCTGCAAACAACAGCAACTGTGCTTATTCTCTTTGTTCAGTCTTGGCTCTGTTAAAAAGAAAATCTACTCCCCACTTTCCCCTCTATTAATTTCTCAGCAGCTATGAGCAAACTTTCAATACTTTCACGATGTATAGTTTACTTCCAGAATTAGTCAAACTTTCTGGGTGGGAATGCGAGTATTAATGAAGCTTTGTGGCTGTTTCTGCAGACAGTCATAATTTGGAACAATGCATTATTTTGTTCCTGAATAATGAAGGAAATGGCTCGTAATGCAGCACATATATTTCCATACGTGTATGGGTGTGTGTGTTTGTGTGAGCATATAAAACTTGTGGTATTAGAAGCTAATAACTGATAACAGAACCAAATTCTAATCCAGACAGTAATGTTCTGTCTACCTGATATCTCCTGCATTTTGAATTTGAATGCTATTCTCCACTCACTGTCCATACACAATCATGTAATTTGGATATGTTCTTTTAAATGGGTGGTATTTCAGTTGAAGTTAAAAGGTCATGGATATTTATTTTCAAAAAACTTTTGTGTAGATAATCAAGCAGTTTATTTCCTTTCCATCATCACTCATGAGACTGGTGTGATTTAACTTTCTGAGGTCTGAAAACACTTGCATTTCTTAGGAAAAAAATTTCCATTCAGCTCAGTGGAGGTAAGGAAGTTTTAAGGTAAAAGCCTTCTTTGACCATTGAAAAGAAGTCTGCAAATGGAGAAAATGCTAGTGTAGCCATTCAAAAACCCCACAATGCAGTGTACACTGAGAAAGACCATCTAAGCACTTTCCAGAATACTGAATTGTGGGTCCCAACCTCAGAGATTCATTGCAGCCATTTTGTGGACAAAGTTACAAGAACAAATCTTAAGATAATTTAGGGTTCTAACACTCTTGTGTCTTTCACCTCCCTACTTTTTCCAGCATGTTGGAATCAGATGCTTCAGGTGAGATCTCAGCTGAGAATATAATCAAGAGAGACATTCCCAGATTTGATTAACCTATGGCCCAAATGGGATATCGACAGAAGGATTTGGGTCAGTTGTCTCAGTTTATATAGAAAACCAGAGTAAAAGCTGGAAATAAAAGTCAGTTTAAGTCCAAACCAGTTTATAACCATTGGACAGTGCAGCTTCCCACGTGACCTAATTGACAGCAGTGCAAGAGAGGAAATTGTGACGCTCAATCTTCAAGCTGATACTATGCCAGAGAGTTTAGTATTTGTTCATTTCAACGTGCTTCTTCTTTTATTGCCTTTTCGCCTTGTTACTTGTCACAGAGACTAAGGCATATGGCCATATGTGTGCCTTTTCAGATAGTCCCTTCAGATTACACCAGTTGCACATTAAGACAAAAGCCAACAGCCTGTGGAAATAACCTGCACCACTGTGTTGCTTACAATGATGAGCAAAGACCTTCAATCCCAAATGTACCTGAGCACTGCACTTAGGTGATGCCAGTTCTAAGGATACTGACCATAAATAATGAGACTGAGGCCAGTTATTTATTCCACTTATCAAGCTTGCATTGATGAGAAGGTAAAGATTTTGAGCTCCTACCTTTCCTTACAGTGGTGTTTTAAGGAATGATCCCTGAGCTAACTATACTGATGTTTCTCAACTGCTGGGTCAAAAAAGATGATCAGAGTCATAAGGCATTGGAAATATTATGAATCTATAGCAGAAAGAAAAATTCATTCCCAAAGTATTCATATCCTTCAGGGGCCAAGTGCTCTCTGTAACCTCTCATAAATAGCGTTAGCATTGTTACCATGCACACCTTCTATTCTCCCCTTAATAAGAAATAAGTAAATCTGGAAGCAAGTAGAAACAGAATTACATAATGCTCTTTTGCTCTGTTCTTTCTGTTGTGTTTTTTTTATTCATTGCCAGCATTTCTGTGTGAAACATGAAATACTCTCATTCCCACCTTTTCCCATCAAATATAAATGAATGCTAGTTAAAAAGGGGAAGTATATTAACTCAGTGTTAGTAGTTTAGTGAAAGAAAAATCTCTTACCCATGTTGAACAACACTTCTAAAATCTCTATATGCAACAGGTTAGAAGACCAAAGACCAAAGCAAGAGGAAAAGAATCCTGAGGTTGCAAATTCGTCATCTGTGATGGCAAAAGCCAGGCTAGCCAGGCAAAAAATCATGTTTGCTACATAAAAGCAACTTATTCATTTATAATGAAGAAGAGGAAACAACCACAGGAACAAACAACAACAAAACCAATAAACATGCAAATTCCTAACTCTGCCTTCAAAATATATTCAATTTTAAAACCTGTTTATCCTTCAGACCAGCTGAGGAAACACGAGAGAGAAAGAAAAAAAAAATGTAATCTCTAGCTTTAAGAAATTGCTTATGGAAAATGCTCAAGCTGATGAGACTATTGAGTGAATAAGATGAGTTCATAATACAATTTGTGCCTGTTTGGTAATGACACTAAAGATGTAGAATAAAAACCAAGAACAATCATTCAGCAATTCAAGCATAGTCAAGGCTTATTTATTTATCTTTTTAATGCTTTTTTGCTGGTGCCAGACTTCCTCCAGAAATTAGGTGGATTGAATGAAGCTGGACAGTGCAGAGTTTTAGTCTAAGAAACATATACCACTTACATCCTCTTCCCGTGGGTGCTCAATTATTATTGAAGTTTGGAGGAAAAATTTTCTGAGGTGTTTTCAAAAGGAAGCAGTGAACCAGGCTACAGACTGCTTTGCACCTGGGAGCTATGAAGGCACCTTGGCTGCTGCATGAGATACTAAGCAGAAGGTGAGAAAGTGAATATGATCTTTAAGTAGGTATTGAAATAACAAAGATAGATCCAAATTGTACTTCTTCAAGGCTACAGAGAAAGTCGAGAGTCAAAGCTTTCTTTTGGCTGTTGAATGGGGTGGATCTGCTTTATGATACAGACATCTCCAAAGGGTAGAGAGAGTCAGTTTAAGCACTTTTGGTTAGTTACTTTTTTTTGCAAATTCTGAAGTCTTTTGCGGTATGGCAAATGTTTCAGTAGGAATTCACCCCATCTAAATGCAATTGCTTAATAGGCAGCCACTTTCTGCTGATTGATTAGAGAGTGAGCTGATACATGGTGGGAGAGTCTTTTCACTTGATGGTAGACACCTAGTTTAAGATGTGACGGTTCATTTTCTGTAATGCCTTTCTCTCCCCACTGACTACAACAGGAGCCTGTTTGACAGGCTCTGACTGGACATCTTTCAGGCAGACAAGATGAATCCCCCCGCTCTTTGGCTCAGGCTGGATGTGATTCATCATGTCCAGCTGTAGCCAGACCTCACTTTGCTTCTCCTTTACTTGTGCCTGCTGACTTGCACCTGCCAGGGAAAGCTTGCTGGTTGAAGATGAAGCCCAGATGAAGAGAGCTGAGGGAAGGATGAGTCCAGTTTTTATCACATTGCAATGGTTTGGTGTTCATACACTGGCTGTGTAAGTGAAAGCTTCCCTGTGCTATTTGCATCCCTCCTCACCTTCAGTGGCTTCACGGTGATTTTCAGGAGGGAAATTCATACCCTCATGGATGTGGTTGATGACTCCAAGGATTGATGCAGAAGAGTGATTGTTATTGCTACGGTCTCAGGGAAGCCCCAGGAGCACAGATATAGGGTACTTTATATGTCTGTCACACTGAGGCAGAATCACAAAACTTGTCTAGACTTTCTTGTGTCTAGTAGCAGGTGACTTCTGTGCGAAACAAGCCGATACTGGAGGTAAATAAAATAACATGCTGGTTATCAATAGAGGCGTTCAAGTGATGCCATTTAGAATCCTGACTAAGAAAAACTGCAGCTAAGAAAAGTTGTGAGACCAATCCTTAACTATTAAGCACCAATACAGATAATATGGGGGCAGATTATTTCTGATCTTTTTTGGTTATTCCCTGAGGCCAGTGTTCCAAATTAAACTGTTTGCACTCCACAGAATATGTAGACCTGAATCATTTGAAAGGATAGCTAGAGCAACTATCTGCTTCAATATTTTATAATAGCTTTTCTATTAAAAGATAAGTAGAGAGGTCTGTGAGAAAGAATACAAAAGTAGAAATCATGCAGTGCTGGTTTTTAGACCTCATTCTTCCACTGACTTTTTTTTTCTTTGGTTTTGGGCAAATCACTTCAATTGCATCTTTTAGTATCCCTAATTATAAACTCTAAGCCTCACAAAAATAAGTGGTTTTGCTTGTTGAAAACCAGCTTTCCTTGTTTCAAATATCAGTTACTGACTGTACAGTGCATTGAACTTAAAATGTTAACTATTATCTTGTCATAAATACCAGGTCTTAATATTGATTCACTGAAATGGTTACTTTACAGCTGTTATAAAAGTTAGTTTTATTAGCTGACTTTATCTCTCTGCTTTTTGCTTTTGTGTATTCTCTTTCAACACCTGAGGTTCATTCAGTTACATTTAAATTACTTCATTTCTGTGTCTGAAAGCAGTTATTCAAAAGGTAGATTATCTTTGAGTTTACTGAATAAATATGCTTATATATTGCTGACAAGGCTTGACTCTTAAATTCTGTTTTTTAAGTTTTACATCGTACTGCAGAATTGTAGTCCTTGCAACAATCCAGCAAGTACAGATTTCTGGGTTTGTTTTGCCAGACAATGTATTTTAAAAGGGGGTTATACTTAAATCTGCTATTCAGACTACAAGCAGCTTAATGGATTGTTGACAGAGAATATAGAACTCAAGCAGGATGTGATAATAACAGGTGTTTTCTCACTTTTATAAAGTTTATGTAACTTTTATTTTCATTTCATTCCTGGCTGTCACTTAGCACAGTGCAGCAACAATGACCTTCATAGTAAAGACTAGAATTAGCAGAGAAAAAAGGAGAAAGAAATCATAGAAACAGAACACCCATTGGAGATATCGATATGCTTCTTGTAGCCAAAGGAGGTTAGATGTCTGTGACCAATTGCAATATGAAGGAAGTTCAGATGATGGCTTATACTCCTTTCAGTCCCCAGGCCTGCAAACAGTCTTTTTTATGCCTATAGTTAAGAATCAACTTTGGTTTAATAACTGAAGTTATTGAGTTCGAAGTTTACCTTGTGAAATTTCAGAAGATGCTCTTTACAGAAGGAACAGTTGTATGGCTGGGCTAGAGAGGGACACTCACAGAGAGGTAGACTGATTTCTTGTCATAAGTCTGCCAGAGTTGTCTTGCTTTTTGTTTTGCCCCTTTGGGTTTGTGTCACTATTGCTTCAGTAGATCACTTCGGAGAAAAATTCCTAAGCCTGCAGAGCCAGCATTAAACAGGAAAGGTTTATTTTGAGGATGGCTGCATCTGCATATACATCTGCATATTGCATGCCGCCACGTTCCAACACATTTGGTTCCTGTTCCCTCCAAAGACGCCCTGCAAAGATATGGTGGCTGAAATGCAAAGCTATCCATCCACTCCTAGATTCATGCAGACTGTCCCCTCAGATGACGCCTGAGGCAAAGGCCTGTAAATTATCTGGAGAAACTCCTCACAATTTTTTTTTTTTTCTCTGAATAAGACAGAAGGCGAGACAAAGGAATAGAGACAATCTGCCTGTCCACCTTTCTATGACATTTGCTCTCAACAATGATTTTTAAACTTTGTGGTCATTTCTCCATGCATTTTCCAGGTTTGTTCATACTAAATCATAATTACTTGAAATTGCCACAAGAGACACTCTAATACCACTAGAAAAATTATCATCTTACCCAGCAAGAGAAAAGTAGAGTACTGCAGCAGTAGTATAGAAACAGTTTTTCTTTGCTTGCTTATTTGATTTTGGGTAAAGATGGGGGAGCATTTTTAGGAATTGATTGTTGATAGGCTTTAAAGTTGGGTGAATTTTTTTTTTTTTTATATATATATATATATATATTTAGTGGCCATTTTGTGTTTATTTACCTCAGGTAATAAACACCTGAGAGCATATCTTGTACTCATTTTCTGTGTTTTCTGTTTCTTTGGAAAGCCAAACTAACAGCTTACAGCCTGTGCAATCAAACCAGTGCCTGTTAAAAAGGGAACTGCATTATCTATACACTGCCTCTGGCATCAACAAAATGCATCCAATCTCACAAAGAATCAAAGACATTTTTGTCAAAATATTTATCATGACACTGGGAATTAATGTAATAACAAAAGTTATCAGTCACAGAAAGCTGCAAACCCACAGCTGGAAACGAGAGTTTGGTTTAAGAGAAAGAAGTTGGCTAGTTGCTAAGAATGGAGCATCTCAGTCCTGGCTCCTCTTGCTTTCTCTTTTTGTTCAAGTGTATTGAGATTCCAGAATGTGGGTTCTACTAAAAACCAAGTCAAGAAGACACCACACGGGGCAGGTTTGCAGCCAGTCCAGTTGCAGAAAGGGCCAATTTATCTATCAGTTACAAAAATGCACTGAAATCCTGAGTCTTTGTGCTAAAATTAGTCCACTGGATCCAAAGTGGTCTTGAATTGACATCCAGGCCCAAATTCACGAATGCCTACAGCCATGAGCAGAGTCCCTAAATTCATCGTACCTTAGGGTCACTTTGGTGGATGGGGGTCCTCTAGTGACACCAAGTCAATACAAGGGATAGTGCTGGCTGCACTGTATAGCTTGTATTTAGGACTCCTCGTTAGCTTGGTCATTCTGATTTCTACATTGGTCTATTGGGTGCAGTTGCAGCTGGTATGATATCGACCATTTTAACACTAGCTGGCGCTGAGAGGATGTTGAGAATTCAAGCCCACGCACGCGGGTTTGTAAGTATCTTTGCAGTCACAGACTGTACTGTGTAGACATCAAGTTTTTTCTATTATCACTTTTCTCACTAAGGTTCAACTAAAGCCAGCTTCTATTAATAGCCCTGCAAGCAAGCAGCACTATCCAGATATATCACTGGTAAATATGGGTGAAGATTTCACACAGTGGGGAGGTAAATTACAGGCAGCTATTTTTTTTTTTAAATCCTGCTAGGAGATCTGTGAGAAATTACATTTTCATTCTTGGATCTTTAGGTTATTGCAAAGAGACCTGCAAAAAGAGTGGAAAGAGGCATCTATAAATTACCTGCTTTTAGGGCAGAGTCCTTGCAGCCTGGAAGCAAGACGAAGACAAGGAAAGAAGGAATTTCAACCTTGCGGATGATTTGGAAGACAGATCAACTTGCTGACTTCATGTCAGCAGAAAACGATGCAAGACAAATGACAAATCTCTTCTTTGCTGGTAAATTCCTCATTTATTATCACTGTCTTAGCCAGTGGGAACCTCTGACTGGGAAAGCACTTCAGTGGTGATTACTTGTATCTATATATATACAGAAATGTACCTTTCCTCTGCTCCGTACAGATGTTCTGAAGCAACTTATAGTGAAAGACAATGTTCCCAGAATTTCCAGCTAATATTTATGCTCACTTCTACACCTCAAATGGAGTTAGATAATTGAGATGCAAATGATATTATTCAAACATAGGTGGAATATAATAAAGGTCATGAAATCTCATACTTTGGAGATTTCAGGTATGCAACCTGTGTTGTCAGAAAGCAACTGTCTTCCTAATGTAAAATCAGCCAAAGTGCTTATGACTATATTTTCCTGGATTTCTTGATATGTTATCAAGTGCTGCCGAGTTTCCTTTTGTTTGCCTTCATCCGGGTGCAAGGCTCTCAGAGGCCTCAGGGAGCAGATGTGGTATTTGCAATTTTGTTCTGAACAATCTGGCTGTTTTGAAAATATTCACAGGAAAACACCAGCCACAACACCAGATGTGAATGTAGCAAAGCAGCATCTTGTGTTTACATTTTAATTTCTCCAGCTAGGAAGGCTGGGGTGCTTATGCACTGGGAACGCATAATACAGGCTGCATGCTCTAATAATCTATTACATTTATATGGTGCCATTCGCCTCACAGTACTCTGCAAGCTTTCTGTGTAGAGGACCCACCCACTCCAAAACTGTGTCCCCCACAGGTCTGTGATACAGCAGCTGTATATTAATTCTAAATAGTAATAACCTTGGTGTAGGAGTAAAGGGTAAATGAGAGCTGCATCTAACAGCAGCTGCTGGGAGGGCTTTAAGTTGGCAGGTCTCTAGGTGCTTGTGTGTTTGTGTGTGATTTTTACAGCTTTTGAACATCTGCAAGATTCGCTGACTTTATAGTGCTGCTGCAAACACCTTTAAATAATCAGGTCCCAGGCATCTAAATTCAAGGCACACAGAGTGGAAATCCCAGCTCATCTTTTGCTGTGGAAGTGGTATTTTTCTGTTCTGTATGTTTGAGGGAGCCAAGTAATACCAAAGCAAGAAACAAACCCATCTGGCATTGTGGCAGCCCATTTAACTCTCTGCAGGCAGTAGCCAGGTAAAGGATTTGACTCTGAAATTCATGCAGGTTTGAAGTGTGGCAAAGACACTGCTCTCTGTGACAGAAGGAAGGGATGACATTGCACAGAGCTCAAATCCCTGTATTTCCTAACAGTGGTTTCAGATAGTGCTTAATGTCTTCAGCATGCACAAATCTAGGAAGTAAAACCAGAAAACTCAAGTTGCTGTTAATGGGGTGTGGTGAAGGCAGAGGTATGTGCTAATGGACGAAGGAGCCAGGAAACAAGACTCTATGCCCTGCCAGGAGGTCTCAGCAGGTCACTGCATTTGTCCTTTTATGTTTGTGCAATTAGATGGGAGAGGATTCAGCTTTGGGGCCTTACAATCAGTGTGTGGCTTGTAAAGCCAACGGCAGTACAGTCAAAGATACAGAAGACCTATTTATTCCTAAAAACCTTCTGGTAGCTGTAATAGAGACCTGGCTATGACAGCTCCTGCTCTGAAACCCAAATGTACCATCAGGCTGGGAGAGGAGTGCAGCCCTCAGCAGAGGAAAGACCTATGGGAAAGAACAGAGACGTAACTGCCAAGGCAATATCCCTGCAAAGCCAACCTCTTAAACGCTGAGTAGGCCACCAACATCCTCTTTTCATCCTGCTCTGCTCCACCTCAGTTTTGAGACCAAATTTTTCCCTTTCAGTGAAGACCTCTAATGACTAGGAGGAGTAAATTGAAAACCCTTCCTCCTGATTAAATCAATGAATTCTCACTGTGGCTGTTAGAATAAATGTTCAAGGAGCCATAGAACACTACGTCATTGAAAATAGGCTGAGTTTACATGGAATTGATTTGAGCCTGGTATTTTATGACTCCCGTATGAACTTGATGTGGCCAAATTGGCTCTCTCTTAGGACACTTTATCAGGGAGTTATATCTTCTGTCTAATTAACGGGGCTCAGAACTAAAAGACATGACTGTATAAAGGATTTAATGTGCAGGCTGCAGTGGCAAAGGCACACTTTACAATGTACTGCCACTCGAGTGAGAGGCAGTGGTGGTTTTAAGAAAACCTCTCGGGGAAAAAAAGAAAAAAATCTTATCCTGTTTTTCCCGATATCATATCTATGTTTGGTAACTTCCTCCCTAAATCTTTAATGAAGGCAGAATGGGGTTTGAAAAACAGCTGGAGGACATTGATCTACACATTCCAATTTGTTTATGTATAAAACATGCATAAAGGATTAAATGCTGCTTAACAGTTTGTTCTGCTTTCAGCTGCTTTCATACCTCTGCTTTGCTATAGCACCAATCCATGTCAGAAGATACCCTGGGGGGCTTTTAAATAATAAATAGGTTCCTTTGGAGGATGTCTTTTTTTTAATCTAATATTAATTGGCACACAAAATGGTAATTATACCTACTCTAGCAATACGCTGTGCCACTCATTCTTCCCTGGTCAATGGCATTTGCCCTGTCTCACAGTAGCTGTAGGAGCATGGGAAACACAGTGACATCAGACTAAATTAAGTGCTCATGCATTTATGTATCAGCATGAAGCGATGCAAATGCATTTATAAGGTATGAATGATTTATCAGGAAGTCGTTTTGATGCCTTTCTGTTGCATGTGGCTAATATGGTGAACAAGTCAGTTCATTGATTCCAGTTCAGGATCCTGGTTTGTCTGTCATTACAAAGGGCTGTTTCAAAAGCCTGAATTTTAAGTACTTTTCTTTTTATTTTTTTTTTTAGCCCACAGATGTTGGTTCACCTCTATCAATCTGAATGATTTGTTAAGCAAGAAATATGACTGGCTCTGCTTACAAGCTAAATGGTGAAAATGGTCTCTGCAAAATAATACATTCCATTTCCCACTCACCTAATCCTATTTTACACAGAGGCACACAAAATAGATTGGAGAGACCGGTAATTTTAAAAGATAGGCAGCTGTCCATGCTATGGGAGGTCACAAGCACAAGCTGTGTAGAAAGAACCAAATAAGTCACCTGTCACTCAGCTCAGCAGTGGCAAAATTCTATTTTGTGATGGCCTAAAATCCAAAACTTCAGCTTTTCTGCAGATATGCCACTGATAACTGACAGCTCTGTAGCATAGCACGGAGATAAGTTTGTAGATAAGATCAAAACAGTTCTAGCAGAGATGTGAGCTTCAGTCTTGTGTTGGATATGCAAGATTTCTTATCTCCCAATGATATATCTGTCTCCAGCATTCTTCGTTCACAAAGTGAGCCATGCCAAGTTTCACAATTGCATTCTATAACATAGAAAAGCACCATATGGTCACATTCTTTATTCTTATCCCAACTGTCATCATGACTCCAGGGTCTTTTAGGATCCAGTATCAGGCAGTAAGATCAGCAAAGTTAAAACTGAGCACTCTAATATCTCTAATGGGATATGTCCTGGCAACACAGGTAGTCCGGGCTCTTATCATAATGATCCACCATAACTCACAGCAGCACACTCCTAGAGAAAATTCCAAGGAGTCAAGAGCATAAAGAGTTAAAAATCCATTCATTTAGCATTCTGTGTTACCTTTTTATTGAGGACAGACAAATGCTCTTTTAGTTTATACTGCTGCTAGAAAAAGTCACAGAATACTTTAGGAGAAAGAAACCAGGTCTTCTGGGAGATATTCCCCCAGGTATAAATGTAAGAGTGGAAAACCGGTGAAAACCATGGACTGCAAGAAAGAATTGCTAATGAAATCCCCAGAAAATCCCAGCATAGGCCAGACTTCACTTAACTCAAGGCTAAACTAACTCAACTGATCAGATGTGCTGTCAAGCATTCAAGTTACCCACACAATGGAAACAAATGCTTACCACTGATCAAGTGACTGCAGCTTACAGTACAAATCTTGCTTCTTCAACTCTTTTTATTTCCAGTTTAATGTTATTCCTGACCAGTTTAAGCCAAAATTGTCTTTGTTTTCATTAATTAGCAGAAGAAATGCACATACATCCTGACAAACTCTGTGACCAGAAAGTAGATTTAAGGGACGTAAGGGATGAGAAAGGAAATCTAAAACTCCAAAGGGACAAGAATGTTGGGTCATTCACTTGGTAAATATAAATTGGTATATTGACTTCACTAGAATTACAGGGGCATATGCAAGAAAGATGGTTCAATTTATGTATCTTTTAGAAGCCTTATTGTGCCTTTCTCCTACCTCTACCAAATGTCACCTAACAAACTAGGCATAGAGAAGTGAAATTATTTATCCAATGTCAACAGAAAGTTTGCAGAGGGACTTGGGGCTCAGGTCTTCCCAGTCCATCACCTAGTTACATAAAGGCTTCGCCTATCCAGAAAATAGCTCACAGTATTATGTCTGGGTTAGAAAAGCAGCTCAATATTTTGGTTTTCATTTTCTACAAAATGATTAATTGAAAATGAGTGCTAGTTCCTTTCCCTTGGAAAGGAGATGACAGGTGTCATTGCTTTCTCATGTATATGATGAGATAATAGCTGCCTTAATCTTAGTCAAGATGCATTCATAACTAAGCTACAAAGAGATATTTTGGTGACCAGGGTGCATGCTTCCTCACCCTTCCAACCCTCTGTACCCAACTCTTTTAAGACACAAGCCCCATGGCCATCCCTGCCTGAGGATCTTTCAACCCCATAGTCTTCTGGCCTCCATCCATTCACATTTCTCACACCTCACCTGCATAGTGTCTGAATTCAGTGCTGTTGCACACAACCTAATATAGCTATGCCTCGGCTCCAGCCCTCACTACTCCTGGGCATAGTTCCCATAGGTCTTTTGTTGTACCTGCCAACCTTCAGCAGATGCTCAGGTCACCGAGGCACATATGTTTAGGAACCTGAATCCATCCTAAGAAAGAAATTCTTAAAGGAACTTAGGATTGTTTCATCAATATTATCTTTTGAGGAATACCAGGTGCTTACACAAAAAGCATCGCAAATCTCACCCTGAGGTCTGTCCTAGCCCAAGTTTTCTACTCTGGTAGGCCTTGGATCTTGTCCTAAGTTCATTTGAAAAAGAAAACAAAATCATTATCTTTTTTGTCTTCTTTTCAGTGTACTAAATATAGATGTATAAACAAAATCCTCAGCTAGATAAAGATAGCAGCACACAGATGGTGTAAAAAACAAAGCACTTAGCAAGCTCTGAGATGGGCTGTACCCATATATACTTTGTATTACAGCTTGTTGCCAGCTAATATATTTCCAAAACAGTTAAAATCTCACTCAACCTTTTAAATTGTCTCACTTTATTAGTGAATAAATATTACAAATAGGTCTCTCTGACTCTTCTATGAAATCTGAGTGGTTTTTTGTCCTAAAATATTTACATTTTGTTTTGTGGGCAAGTGGTTTCCTGCTTTCAGAATACTTCACTGGATGCCTCCCCTTCCTGACGCATGCATTCATCCAGTACGCGCACTTGTTAAACCCGAGAATGTGGGGACTAGGGTTGCTGAGGCAGCAGATGTTTTCCAGTCTGACTCTCTCCTGCCAGACAAATATTGTTACCCAGAGTACATTTGGGATTCGATGAGAGAGAGGGCAGTCCTTCTAGGCTTTCCAGAACTGCTGAGCGAAATTCTCCTATTCACCAACTAAACTAACTATGCTTTTCTTTGTTCAAGGCAGATAAAAATGATGTTCAGAGAAAAGTCTAGTTCTCTAAGTCTGTATTTAAAAAAAAAATCTTGACATTTTAATGCCAATTTTTTAATTAAAAAACTATATTCACATTGTGAATGTTTAATATTTTAACTTTCCAGATTTTAATTAATGGAAGTTAAAAGCAGAACCCTCAAGTTCTTTATAATGAAAAATAAATACATATAAGATCTTTTTTTTTAATATACATGTTACATGTTTTGCTATTTTCTGCTTATTCTCTTCCCAGCCCATTCTCTATTGGGAAGAGAATCCCAATTCTAAATTGGGAAACATTTCAGTAAAAGAGGAAGGAAAAAAGCAAGAAAGGGGCAAGGAGAACTGAAAGCCAAAAAGGGAAGAACTGGAAAACTGGAAACATACTGTGTATTTGATATACAAAAATATTAATATTTCTTTTTAAAAAGTTACAGAAAAAACTGAGAACATGTGAAACATCCATACTCTTTTAAACATGTCTTCTTTTCTCAGAAAGCTCCAGGAGCTTAGAAAAAGCTGGTAGGATGCCGTTATTTAAAAAATGTAAATGGGATTACTTGCATAATTACAGGTCTGCCAGGTTCATATTGATCCTGGGAAAAATACCTGAACAGTGGTATAAGACTCAATAAAGAATTAACAAAAGTTGAAATAATTAATGCCAATGAACAGTTTTATGAAAAATAGATATGATACCCTTGTATGATATTATGAGTTCCATTAATAAATGTAGCAGGTTTGCGTAAGGCATTTTACTTGGTACTGTGCAACCACTTAGTTAAGAACAATGTACAATCAATACAGTATGTGTTCAGTGGATATACAATGCTAATTTATATTTCTGAATTATTATAAGCATTCATAATTAAATGGTGTAAAATAACATAACAAAAGATTGGGAACACTGGGTGAGCCCAGCAGTCCATATAGCCCAGTGTCTTCTTCCCAGCAGTGGTCAGGAGCAAACAGTCCAGCTTCTCCTGGGTCTGCATGATTCTGCAGGACTCATTTTTGGATCAGTACTAATGACATTATTTAAACAGTGACTTGTGAGAAAACATAAATCTATCACTGACACAGTGCAGATAATGCAAAGATTGGCAGACTGGTGAATTATTCAGTGGACACATTTTTAATACATGAAGTTTAGAAAAGGAGTATGACAAATTCTGTGTTTCATACGGCCAGATCTGAAATCACACATCTAGGAACAAACGTGTTCCTGTGCATGGGATTGCAAGCTTTGTCTCAGAAAAAATAGTTTCTGGGACAGGCTTTGAGTTTTTGGTGGCAATGAAATGAACATGAGGTATCAATGAAATGCCATGGCCAAAAGGTATAGCAAGACCTGAAGCTAAAGACAAAACATGAGTTGAGAAAGAGTAGGATATCCATACTATGCTTTAACTGGAATCCTATGACAAATTTGGAGTTGAAATTCAAGGAGGATATTGAAAAATTGAAGAATGAGTTCACTGGAAGATGAGCCTTATGGTGAAAGATGCAAAGAACTCAGCAGTATATTTAAGAGCAGATTGAGGGCATTTGTAATGAATTCACCATCATTGGTAATTCTAAAGTCCAGATTGGATTTTTTTTCCACTGAAAGTTGCATTCTCCTACGGATGAGAGTTAAATCTGGGTGCCTTGTCAATGCTAAGGCAAGATAAACTCAGTACATCGTGAGTATGTTTTATGAAATGGATATTGGCATTTAGAAACCAAGTCTACACTTTTTAAATTCTGATACATTTCTTCACTCTGTTCTGATAATTAGCTGATACCCTGCAGCAGAAAGGACAGGAGTGAAAAAGAAAAGTAATGGAGGTGATGTAAGATGGGAAGTGGCCCAGAAGGGAAGAGAAAGGGAAGAAACTTAGCTTTTTTTCCCCAAATCTTACCTAAACTGTACAATTGTGTACTTTTTTTTTTTTTTTGACATGTAAAGGCCATTTACCTTCTCCCCCTCCTTACACAGACCTAACTTCCCCAAACACAAGCATTCACTGCCTTCTTCAGGACTAAAGTGCTTCTCACTAATCTCTAGCTTTTTTGAGGTTATCATTTTATCTTTTTCTTGCTTATCTTCATTCTGGAACTCAATTATAATGACCACATTGGCATGCCATGAATCACGCAGGCAGAACACAAATCAATCTAACTGTACACTTAGTTATAGTGGATGTAACAGAGAATATAGCTAGTGAAAATCCATGAACAATTTCCATAAAGGGGGTGGGGAGAAGAGAGAGAGTGTAAAATTTTCCTTCTAGAGACCCCTTTCCCAGCATGGGAAATTGCTGTAATAACCTTTTCTCAGGCTTGAGATTAAGCTATATTCCTTTACAGGGCATTGCCTAGGGAAGGTTTTTGATGCAAAATAGTTAATAATAATAATAATAATAATAATAATAATAATAATAATAATAACAACAACAATAAATTATTGGATGGGATTGATTCCATATGAGATAGGAGGATTCAAGTCCCAAATCAAAAATGTCCTTGAAGTGCTGCTCAAGAGTAAGTACACCTATAGTCCCGCTGGATAGCATTGGTGCTACACAGATGATTTAAGTTACAAAAGCATTTCAGGATCGATTACTACTGGATGAGAGATGAACTCAAAGAGCTACTTAACATTAAGATCCGACTTTGTCCCTTCACTGGAATGGTTCTGAACAGCCTCAGTGAAGTCAATAATATAATCCTCCAGCATAAGACCATGCTTTATTACTTTGCGGCGGAGTGAGTTGCTGACAATATTAGTGGAACACAAGTATGGTTTTCAAAAGGAAAGCTGAATTGATAAAATAGATAAATTATTTTCCTTCTTATTCTCTCAGCTGCTGGAACAGTGGGAGAATTTTTGAACTAAAATTGTTGTAATTTTTACTTTTATAAAGTGAATTTTAAATCTTTTTATTTGGGTGGTAAAAAAAAAAATCCCTCTGCGCACTCAGAAATCCAGCCTAACTTTTCCAAGAATCAGTCAGACACTTTTATTACATTCCTCAAGTCTCCTTTAAAATAATTGATTAGACAATAAACATAAAAAGTACATTAATTATAATGTGAGAAAAATTTTACCTCAACCTCCAACTTGACACATTTTTCTTCCACAAAAGCTGCTAAATTGATATGAAACAATTTGATACTGCTTGTAATAAATTTCTAAACCTAAGCTGTGTAGATATAAAATGACAAATTTAACTGCATTTATATTAAAGCAATTTTCTGCCCATCAGAGAGATGAGAAAATTAATATGTAAACCATTATCTTATAGTCAGAAACACTGTGCACTGCAACTGAAATAAGGATTTTTTTGATGTTATCACTTACATTTTATTGCTTTCTCAAAAGGAAAATGCTTACCAAAAATTACAATCACTGCATTTAAAGGAGGCTCATTAGAAGAATATATACTTTGAGGAAAATCATCCATGAATTACAGGGCAGTCATTGTTTACAAACTCTTAATCTTTTGTTGTTGTTGTTGTTGCTGTTGTTGTTCCAGCAGCTCAGTGCATTTCCAGTGCAGCAGTCAGCAAACACTGGTACACAGGATAGTGTTAATGCTTTGTCGTGACCCTTGCTGTTGACCAAAATAAAGCTGACTTGGAGAAATTATTTTAGAAGCCTGGTGTGTTCATCTTTTCTGCATAAAAAGCAGGTTTGTTCCTTCTCTGTGTCAACCCTCCCTCAGCCTTCCTCCCTTCTCCATGCTATGGCATTCTCGTTGGCCTTAGCTTTCTCTTGTCTCATGCATGCAGCATCACCTTCCTTAGGAGCTTGACATGACTCCTCATGAATCAGAAACCCCTTGCCCTGAGCATCTGCCAGCCTAGCTTAGGTTCCAGGGCTGCAACTGTAGATCGTTATGGCTTTCTCACCCCGTTTCAGTCATAAGTAAGGATCCAGCCTTTCCTGGCCTTGCTCACTACGCACCTGCCCTCCTTCTTCAAGTTTTCGTTGCCACTTCAGCATGGTGGCGGTGAAGCTGGCACCCATCTGGGAGGTAGGCAGGGTACTCCATTGTTCCCAGGAATAAATTTTAAACTGGTCCCATGTGTATTAAAGCTGCCCCTAGGTTTACTGCAACCTAATCTAATCAGAAGTCTAGAGCCAGAATGACATCCCTGAACTCTGGTTATCTTCTCTGTGAAGATAACATGTCATCCTCATGTCCTCTCACCCTGCTGCCTGTTCTGCCAGTGGCGACTCATTTCTCTCCCTTGTGGAAAATCCATCTCACCCTGCTCAACTGCTGTCTTATCTGTCCAAACCAGAAAGGAAAATAATGTTTTAAAATCTTTGGGATCACAGTTACTGCTCTACTATAAAGTATGTTTGCAGCTAGTCAGTGTTAATCTGTCTTCATTGTCAAGTGTCTTCCCTTCTCCACCTCTACTTTGTTTATTCCAGATACTACTCCCTGCTTTTTAACTACAAACCCTCTAAGACAGAAGCAGTCAACAACTACAGAATAGATGGCATCTATTCTGTAGTTACAATACTAAAGGACAGTATGTCACAGAATAGCTTCAAAGGTATGAGAAAAAGTTGCCACCTTTCCTTCTCAGTTCCCCCCAAGAGGATGTTGATTCTTTGTGAGAAGGTTATTTTCCCTCAATACAGCGCCTAGATGTTCTGCACAGCAGGTGAATCATAGAATAATGGAATGATTTGAGTTGGAAGGGACCTTTAAAGATCAGCTAGTCCAACCCCTCTGCAATGGGCAGGGACATCTTTCACTAGATCAGGTTGCTCAAAGCCCCATCCAACCTGACTTTGAACAATTCCAAGGATGGGGCATCCACAGCTTCTCTGGGCAACCTGTTCCAGTGTCTCACCACCCTCATCATAAAAAATGTCTTCCTTATATCTAATCTAAATCTACCCTCTTTCAGTTTAAAACCATTTCCTCTTGTCCTGTCACTGCAGACCCTGGTAAAAAGTCTTTCTCCATCTTTCTTATAAGCCCCCTTTATATATTGAAAGGCTGCAATAAGGCCTTCAAGGAGCAGGAGGTCCTCACGGCTAATCTCTCTGTATCTGATGGCCACAGAGAATAGACAGCAAGAAGATATAACCCTCTCCTCTCCTCCCCCATGGCTGAGATTTAAGATCTGTCTGTACAGGTAAGCCTGTTCACATGAAACAACAAGACTAGGCTTGAAAAAGGTGGTTAGGTGGAAATCTAGGCACTATCATGGAATAACAGCTCATTTGCTTTTAAGTCATTTCTTGTCTCACATCTGGGTATTTTTGCCTTTCTTACAATAATGCATAACTTCTATCTCAGCCTGGGAAATCAGACTAAGGAATAGTATTGTAAAGTAAGGAAAAGTTGTGTACTATTCCTTAATCTTATACCATTTACATAGCGTTTTCTTAGCTAGTAAAATATGCAAAATATACCACTTATTTTAACAACAAGCTTTAGTTCTAAAACATACAGCCATAGGCTGAGTCTCACCTTCTCGTTGTTTGCAACCTGATTAATGAACTCCAGGTTTTCCATTTACAGATTATAAAGCCACTGCACTGTCCAAGTGTGTGCATTCTTTATTGAAGCGTTTAATGGAAAAAACCCAACATGATATATTTGGATCTGTCACAAAGGCCACTTTGACCTACTCACTTTCTCATGAAAATACCCCTTGGCACAAAGGTAAATTAACAAGCCCAGAAATACTTGTGGGAAATGTTTCTTACACTGATCAGCTGGGGCATTGATCTACCTTGGGGTGAGGGGAATGGGAATTCCAGCAGGATTAAGTGATGCATTATTTTTTTTTCTGGAAGGACTGGGCAGAATAAGATGAATACAAAAGGATTTATAAATGTGCATTGTGCTGTTCCTCAAGACTTTGAAATACGACAGCTGTGTCCAAATCTAAGTAAGTTCTCTTCTGTTGTAACACATGGACACTGAAAAGTACAAACCAGAAAGGTCGTCTTTTTTTCTGGTGCTTGGGGTACATAGACTTGGACTAGCCCTCAGAAAGATGGAAATCTGCTGGGATGTATATGTTTTTCCTGTCCTTGGGATATTTTCTTGGATCCATTGTTTTCAGGTACACAACATTACCCATGCCTTTGAGGTTCTCTTGAGTCTCTTTCAACATGCTTAAAGTAAAAGCAATGGGCTTTTCTCTTATATCATTGCTATTGCTGTACCTGAGATGAGTAAAGGGTTGTATTCTCATTGACTAAATTGAATAGACAATCACAGAAGTACAAAATGAGAAAACACTAACAGAAGTGATTTCATATCAGTCAAGCGACATCGCTTGAGTTGGATTACAACTTGCTGATCTGATGACCCTGGCTCTCTTCCCTCAATTGCCAGCTTCAGCCATCCTGGAAGGTGTTTCTCTGTCTTTCCCATCAGATTCCACCGTTCACACAGCACTTCTCTGCAAGTCACAAGTTTTTGGTAATTTCTATATTTTTTTTTAGTTCAATGCTGTTTTCAACAGAAAAAAATTCACAGCATTTGTTGCAAATGCATTAACTAAAATCACATAACTATATCACAAATTTAGTTCTTCATAAAGAAGGCCTGTGTTGTGTCCAAAACATGTTTTGTCAATGCTGAGGTCCTGTCCACAAATGCGCAAATATCCTCTTTTATCTGCTGGGCAGTCTTAACTCCTAGCGCCACTGCTGTCATGGCCTTATCAATGATACCTCAATATAAGACTTTGTAGTATTGGCAGAGAGCAAGAAATTACAGAAGCTGGTGGAATAAATCCTCACTACCGGGTAAACACCCCCCCCCCCCCCCCCAATATCACCCTTTCTTACACCGGTTGGATGTGGGATGCCTGAATGGGAGAAAGAAAGGATCAGTCCCTTAGCAGACCCCTGCCAACAGCATGTCCTTTACTCCCTACAAACTTAATCAGGTCCTGTGGCAATACTTTACCTACCTGCAAACATGATCCCCACAAGAGGATATTCAGTGTGTGTGGTAGCTGCAAACTATCCCACTATCTACATTGAATTGCAGAACCGCGAAGCAGAGCAGAGGAGCTTGACACAGGAGATAGATGAGTTATACGAGTATGATTTCTCCCCCCCAAAAATGAAGGCAGCAAATTCAGCTGCAATATGCGGCATCAGGATATTTATTGCTTGCAGGTGTTCATGAAAATATATGAGAATCCCATGAGGTTCACAGATTTTAGAAGGAATTATTGTGCACCTGGAAATTTGTCCTGCAAAGTGTGGTATTTGTTTCCTGTTGTTATTTGCTGTCCGTTCTTTTCTAGTCACCATGCATTATTCATGGTTGTACTTGTAGGAGAGCCAAATTCTACAGATACTCTTCATCAACAAGAGGGAACAATTCAGACAGAAAATCCTCCTTGGGAAAGGATGACTTGTTTGTTTAAGAGATCCAGTACAGAGTGAATTTACCTTCTTGAGTTTTTCTTTTAAAGCTAAATTTCCGTAACCTACCTCCAGCCAAAAAAAGGAAGGGAAGCAAAGCCAGTAGCTTTAATATCTTTGCCATGTGTAACATAAAGCTGCCTTTGTACTCGGGCTATTGTGCTAAGCCAACCCTTTTTATAAAGACTTCAGGAAGCTGTGTACAATTCCCTTTGCTTGGAAGTTTCTGAGAAAAATACACACTCTTTTATGCAAAGTGCGTGCTTTCCTCCCTTTGCTGAGGAAGTAGAAACAGGGGAGAACATGTCCAGGTGAGCCCTTCCTCACACATCAAGGATCCCAACAATTCACAAACACCACGCAGGCCAGTTCTGTTAGCATAACACACTGTGGGGTAGGTCACGGGGCTTATTAGAAGACATTTAAATGCCAAAAGCTATGGTAAAAAATGTGACACAATATACAGATGGTCCCCCTGACATGACTTTTAGTCAGATGAAAGGATTCACAACAGATCCTCAGTAGTGTGCAAGAGGCGCAACCATTAGTGTAGTCAGAGGGACGCCTATCACGTGTCTGCATTTTGGCTGAGGGATAAACATATTATTTGGACAATTAATTCAGCGTGCATCAACTCACTTCAGCCTTTAGGAAAAGAGGTGACGATGCTCCTGTAGTTGCTTGGCCAGCCAGAATGGAAGCAATTTTGCAAATATTTAAAAATCACAAATCCTTTCCTAAAAGCAAGACAAATGAAAAAATTATCTGCAAATAGGAGGAAAAAAACCCCCAGATACTATCCTATACATTGCTGAGCTGGTTGACATCATCAAAATACTGAGACTGACACAATTTTTATCAAGTTGCATTTTCAGAGAAAAAAGATTAAACCTCAAAATATTAATAAAACATTTCATGTTTTTCCTTTTTGTTTTTCAATACTATCCTGTACTGAAATATCCGCTTTTAAAATGTAATAAAAAATTGAAAATTTTGTGTGAAATCACGTGCATTTTCTTAGTGTTTCTGCAAAATGTATTGCTGCTCTCTTCAATCATATCTAATAGTTCATTGTTAATAAATCAGTCAACTGTCTAGAGTCATGGCTAAAATTGGACTATAGAAGACTGAGAAAATTCTGTATTTCTAACAAAACAGTTCCTTTTTAGCATAATAGTAAAATGATTATAATTACCAAATAATAGAGCTCTTTCACCCTCTTACAGCACAAGAGGAACAAGACAGCTTGACATAATGGAGGCAAATTATTAATGATGGAATATAAAGAACTTTTTGCATGCTGGCCTGTCCTAGTGAACAGCGGGGAGTCAAACACAAAACCAAGTAGCATTGCATCAGAGGAGCCAAGGTCCTCTGTTTAGCTTCTGTGTTCTCATTCAGTTTTATATACCATACCATTTTCTTTGAAACGCTGTGTTGTTAACTGTGCAAACTTGATCTGAATAAATCCATAAAGGAGATGGTCAGAAACCCTGTCAACTTGTCTACAACAATTCTGTATGGCTCAGCCTGCCCTTCTGTTTCTCTTCCCATCGTTTCCATCCCAGGTGTAAAATCTCCTTCCATTTCCCTTTTGGATTAGAGGGCCTGAGTGCGCAACGGTCTCACCCATCTTCTCCCGGATGAGGGAGAACATTTCCATTCACTGGAATTCAACTCCCATTTTCACACACTAGTTTCTCAAGTCTTATCTCCTCTCCAGTTTCATAAGTCATGAGAAAAATAATTGCTCCATGACAATGTTTCTGTCACTAGCACAGCAAAATGGGCTGGAGGCCTGTTCACAGTTTGTTCTTCAGTCTGTTTGGGAGGGAAAGTTAAGACTGCCCCTATCAGAACACGTGGCAAAGTGACAGCTTTAATTTTAAATGCTTTACACCTCTAGCAGAAATGCCTTAGCAGTTCTCAGAAAATAATTATCTAGTGGATGTTTCTTTTTAAAATTTATGTTAGAAAACATCCTTTAATACCAGCCCCCAAATTTTCCTCTTGGAATTCCTGCTCCCTGCTAAACAACCATCAGGCACTATAAAAAAATCTCTGCTTCTCTCTGCTGTTATTCTTAGTATTTAGACAGGGTGATAACAGTCTCTCTAGATAGCTTTGCTCTCCTGCCTGGAGAAACAAGGCCAGGCCTCCATACTCTGAAACAAATAATGTTTGGACTGAGGCAGCCTTGAAACACACTAGAGGAATTAGATTAATTAGGAAACCAACAGCCTTTGAAAAGCTTGCAGTAGAAACCTTTGCCTCCGCCCCCATCCCAAGACAAAACCCACAATACACCTAGAAGCTTTGCTGCATTTGAATGTATAATTATTAGTAGCAATAGAGTATTTCCTTAGCATGCAAATTGAAATTAGGACTCTACTGTGGTAGGTGTAAATATATATGCAACAGAAACAGATTGTGCTGAAGATTTTCTAATTTAAATAGACAAGATAAAGGGTGAAAAATAAACCAGAACTCAGAGGCACAGAGACTCACTTAGAACACAGGTCAGGAACAGAGCTAGAAACAACCTCAGATATTTTGGGTCCCACTCCAGTTATTCTGCTGAATCCTTATTTCTCCTTTAATCCTTTAGACAGATAATAATAATAATAGTTTTCTTACTCATGGGGGAAAAAAATGCCACAACCCCACATAATTTTTCATTCTATTTGCTTACATGACTGGCCTGATATTTGCATAGCTAAAAACCTCTTCCTCATAAACACTTTTTATTTCACATGCCTAACTAAGAATTATTTTGTGATAAAATTGTCTAAACTTCCTCATCATTAACTTCTTTAAATTATACTGTCTGAAGATGTTTATGGATTAGCTAAGTAATCTACTGTGGAGCACAAACTGCAAACCAAAGTGAAATTGAGTTCCCAACTGACTGAGAAGGTAATTAATGATTTAACTGCACAACTGTTAGCAGATCTATAATGCAACTTAAAAGCTAATTGAGAACTGTACAGCCAAAGGAAAGAGGGAAGCATAGAGCAGCCACAATATTCCTTTGAGTAGTATTTGGTCAGCCTGCTGTCAGAGAAAGTGGAAAAATAGCTATCCCTACCTCATATAAAAATAAAGACACTATACAAAAATATGTGCTAGCTTTGGGGAATTGGCATTTTATGATCACCTCATTAAGAGGGCAAGTTTCTAGCAGAGCACTGAATTCCACAACTTCCCCTTCTCCCTGGCCGGCAGCATTAACATGCTCCATTTCTCTCCCCACTCACAATGCATCAAAACCCACCCCAGCAAACCAGCTACCCAGAAGAGCCAGGAAATGCTTTCCACTGCCATTTTATAGCCTGGTTATCTTAATTAGTCCCAGCTGACTGAGGAAGCCCAGAAATAAGGCAATAGATTGGGTTGTGCTTTTACCTGGAGGAACTTTTCCAGATTCGTGGCAGCTGTTACAGAATTTTTAAGGACCAACAGCTCTTTTGCCACCTTATGTCTGAGCAAGTGTTAATCTTTTCACAGTGTATGTGAGTATTTAGCATCCTACCACAGCCAAGGAAGTGAATAATGATTTAAGCTGTTCAAGAATTTGCTCCACTCCAGCAATGTACAATCTCAAAGGAAAGCCAGAGATTAGATTTACCAGAGAAAGTGCATGCCTAAATCTCACTGTGATAGCCCTCAAGCCCTATAACGTACACAACATCCACAGATCCTGAATTTTTAGAGTAATAATTATTAGTAAAGGTGCCAAGGCTAAACAGTGTAAAACTTGGCAGTACCAAAGCCCTGTGTATTTTTCAGTGTGAGGCTCTCCTTTCAGCAGCAAGTCAGGCTAGCACACGTTTTCCACACCTATTTAGTAGTTTGGACACCACTGCACGAGGTATTTCAGAAGGTCATGTCAATGTTCCCTTTTGTCATGCAGTTGTGTAGTTAAAGGTTCACCCAGATGTGATAGAGATCTGCGGTCACTCCAGTTCTCTCTCTGAAAGGACTGCATCATCAGGTATTGCCAAGGCAGCTGCCGTAACCTGTACCTCACAAGTTGTTCTAAGAGTTAATCTGGGAAAGTGAGCATACATATATACTAACACTTCCTCCAGTAGAAAAAGGATTTCAGCTTGCATCAATACACTCTGGGTAGCTGTCCTACCCAACCTTCCAGTGTCAGTCACTGCAGCTCTCTCTAGCCATATTTTATAAGCCAGAGCGGGTGCGTGTCAGTACCAGAGAGGAACCACAGGCCTTGTTACTTTTTGAATGTTGCCGTCTCCCCACAGGTCAGAATAAAGCATATGAGAGTCTCAGGAGAGACTCTCCGGATGTACCCTCCTCAGCATCTCCCCTTGGCTACTTTTGGTGCCTCCCCATGTCCTGTGCTGGCGCTGACAGAAATGTCCCTTAGGAGAGACGGCTCCCACAGGTTTATAGATAACATTGATTAAGGCTCTGTATTCTATTAAGCAACCAAGTCTCTAAGGGTGCGGCCCCTCAGCAATTGTGGATTTACCTGTAGGGTTTTTTTTTTACTGTTACCAGTATGTTGTTAACCTGACTTGTATGACTTAGCCTGGCTTGAAAATCCCATTATAAACTCCTATGAAAGTCTTACATGTGTCAGCAGAGGGACAGGAGCAACAGACAGGTAAGATCCAAGGCCAGGTCTTCAGTAAATATCCTGCTACCAATTTGTTAGTGTGAAGTACAAAAGAGACCATCATGTCTTTTAGATATGACAAATATGTAGCTTTCCTCACATCTCTCTTAATTTGACATAAAAATCTTGGCTTAAGTACTTCCAAATGAAAGTCCAGTAGAACGAAATGAGTGTGAAAGAGATTAGATGCTACAGGGAATTAATAGTCTTTTATAACCACAATGTCAGTGAGAACTGGAACTGACTGCACCTTAGGTATTTGTATTACCCCTTAATCTCCTTTAAGGTCCCCCAACATCCTTTAAATATTTTGCTAAACAAATGGCAGAGGTTCTGTATCTGATCTGATCTGCATTTGATCCTAGATCATATACATTCAAGTGCTGCCTCTATATAGTTGTACACAGTGTCCAGTATATACTTGCTTACTGGGTCCTTCCTCTTGAAATGGATAAGGGACTGAACTGGCTTTCTGCAATTAGGAGCAGTATTTAAATATTTGTCCCTGGCCAGGTGACAACTTCTGTGAAGTTGTAGGAGAGAGAACTGCCTGCCTGACATATTTGGTTGAAATATATCAATAAGTTCAAAAGGTATTGGGGGCTATGATTCATTAAAAAAAAAAAAAAACACAACAAAACCATATGAATAGAGAACACAGCCTTTGAATATCTAAACTAAAACACTGACTGAAACCCATGCTGGATTGAAATCTTGGCCTTGCTGAAGTCAAAGGTGATTATATTTCGGTCCTGACAGTGTTTCACCTTACATGTTCTACAAGCCAACCTACAGAATTGTATATCGCAAAGACAGCTGTTTGTTTTGGTAATAAAATAAAAAGAAGATGCTAGTAAATCCATCAGTATTCTTCCCCTCCCTGATGAATATATTCTCCACAGTCCCTGTCTCCTAAAGGCAGGAGCAATGAAATTGCAGCATTAGGCTTCCTGCCTTTCTGTTTCACCTAAAACTGTTTTATTTGGAGGAAAAGGATCTTACATTTCCTAAAATCAGCACTTAGTTGTGTACTTGAGCCCCACAGTTATAAGGTAACCACAACAGGTCTTTGATTAGGCCCTAAAGTTTTCAAGCACTGTCTTTTTTGTTGTATGTCAATGCAGTGCCTGACATAATGAAGTCAAAGGCTTTCCATGCTCTAACACTGCGTATAAATAAACAAATAATATTAATAAAATGTCCCAGGCAGAACAATTTGAAGAATCAGAGCAATAGTGGTTTTCTTTTTTCCTTGTTTCAATCTATTTTGCAAGTCAGAATTACATAGTTGAACGGAATGCAGAGAGAGCCAGTGAACAGATTGGCTAAAGGTACAGGTTGTTAATCCTCTAGAAATGGCCTGTTATCACAGTTAAATCCCTCTCTTCAGGAAAAAAGAGAAAGAGAACGAGAGAGCAACTCCCGTGCTTATGTTAGTGTTAATTTATTGTTTAATTGTCATCTTGCAATACGAGTAATGCTTTCTACCCAGGACATTCACAGGAGATAAAAAAGGCTCTTCACCTCCCCCTGGTCCCTTATGACCTCTCTGTGTCCTGACCAGAGCTGCTGAAATGCAACAGGTTTTTAAATAAATCAGTTTTAATTTTAATGCAGGTTGTTGAAAGCTTAGAAATGCTGTTGCTGCTGCACAGGTGGAAGGAGAGCTAAGGAAGACACAATCTAGTCAGAAATATTCCCTTTTGTACTTTCTCTGTTGGTAGTGTGATTTTTAGATAAAAGAAGAAATCTTGCTTGCTCTGTTTGGAGCAAAGCCATTGAAGAGAAGTAGAAATGTTCTGCAGATCCCTGTTAAGAGAATAAGAAACAGTTTCATCATCTGCTGACTTCTGAGTCCCTCTAAACAATAGAGGTGAGGGTTTGCAGTAGCAATATACTATCAAGGCATGCTATAGGTACCTTAGAGCTATTAGCACATATAGATGAATGTAACAATACCTCTAGAAAATACCGGAGGTACCTATTTAGGATAGTAGTTATGGGAAAGCTACTGATGTGTCAGAACATTCATTAACTGTGTAGTAAAATGTCTATTCTGAATTTAAGATTTCACTAACTACTTACAACCCTCTCCTTAATGTGAAGTGTGGAGGGATAGTATGCATAAATGGCATCTGAACAGTGACTATGTTTAATAACAGAATTGAGATGATGTTCACAGTGAGTTGGGATCTCGATGTATGAGATACTCAACCTTACGGATGTCTTACACATACTTTAGATCACAGTTCAGCAACCGAAATCATCTTCCACATCCTGACAAGTCCTGGCTCTTATTATAATCTTTCGTGTACCCAAATATCAACACAGTGGTGTTGTAGTTACTCTAGGGAAGCTGTGTGTAGCACTTGGTCATGCTGGGTCAGAGAATGTTATTAAACAATCAGAAGCAAAACACTGGCGAAAGAAAATCAACTTTCTGATGTGCTGCTTATGCCTCAGCTCAGAGGAAAACCAGTTAAAATGTCCATTTCCATTAAATCAGGTATGTACATAATTACTTTGCTAAAGAGGAATAAACACAGGCACATGCCTTGGCACTTTGCTGAATCCAGGCCTGATATAGCATTTCTCCTTTTAAACAGGCATTGGGAACAATATGTTCTTATGATATTAATATAACCCATCTGCCAGTTGCATAAAGGCTGGCAAATTACCTCATCGTTTTTCATCCTACATTACAAGAAAAAAAGTGAAAAAGAAACCCACCCCCAGTATTACTGGGATGCTGCAAAGCTGTGGAGGAAAAACTTGATGGTTTCAAAGAAACCCTTGCCATGCTCTGAGCACAGACCTCCACTTCTAATTAAATGTATAAATAATCCCAGAATATCAAACAGTCAGTCCAAGCAAATCTGTGCAGGCATCAATGGTGACAGTCACAACCGTACTCTTGCTGTGCCGGGCTGTACTCTTGGAAACTAGAGCAGAGATTCCTCTTGGCCCTGACAGTGACCTGCAGTTTACATTGTCTAGGGAGTGAAGTATTCCCGCAACTACAACAGCCACAGCAAATCATACCTTCTTCCTAGGCAGATTTTTCTAGATCCCAGTATGAAGGCTACTTCACCCTACTCAGCCCTCCGTAAAGGCACTATTGGTAGAGCTGTTCTGATAAATGGGGATAGGTAAAAAGCAAGCTCAGCTTTTGTAATCCTGGGACTAAAAGTGTAAGAATAGTCCATTCAAATACACGTACAGAACAACGATATCACTCAGGGCTAATTAGGTCAGGTGCAGCACTGTACTAGTATGCTGGGTTTAGATTCAAACAGGTACTTTCATATGAACTGACTTAGATGCTCTCCTGTGATAAATCTCTCTAAATCATGCTCCACTTTGACCTTGGTCAGGAAAGCCAGTTTTTTTCCTTTTGATGTCAGGTTTTCTTGGGGAGAACAATCCTATTCATCTTCTCCATTGCTGTGCCCCAGGGACAGAGAACAACTCTGTTGTGCTTGCAGTTGTAAACAAATCTCAAATGGTACCCAAATTTTGTTCTGCTTCAATAAACATGCAATGGCTGAAGCAATGCTTTGAAATTTGATTCTCCAAAACTGAGTGAAGCTATCAAGGAAAGGACTGTTTCATATTATTCCCCACATGGGTTTACATATTATACTGCTATTGATCTAAATAATCTTGGAAAAGCAATGCTGAAATATAACAGAAAATTCTGTTTTGATTATATGCATATATTCCATTGATGAAGAAGATTTGACATAAGAACATCAGCTGGTATCAAACATAAACTCATCAGTTTTCAAGGTGAAAAGATATCATAAATGTTAATCTTGACTGACCGCCTGCAGAGTACAAGCCAAAGGCCCTTACACATTTGCAACTAGATCCATAGTTTTTGACTGAGCTAGGTGTTAAGAAAATATATTTGAATAAGATACCTAGCCCTGATGAAAAGATACACAAATAAAAATCTTCCAAATGCAATACTGGGTCATTCCAATGCTTAATTTTCCTGATGTAAAAATAATGACTTAAAATTATTAATTTCAGTAGAGCTATAACAAATAATACCAGCTGTGCTTTTGGCTCTTGACTTAGGTTTGCTTTGTATTTGATAGGAGTAGTTCTGTTTATTTGTACCAGTTTCACCATTGCTTTCGTTACAAGGGCACGAATCCAGTGGAACAATTCTAGAGACGGAACCTCAATATAGAAGACTACTTGGAAAAACAGATAATAAACTTCTTTCATAAAACGTACACAAACCTGCAATAAAACAAGCCGTAACAATGTTTATGGATATTTTTATTAGCTTTTGTTTTATTTTCTTCCAGGAATTGTTTTAAATTTGAATCACAATCATTCATACCATGGCTCAAAAAGGAACGATATCATGTTGACTGAGAACTGGCTAAAGGATCATAAACAGGAGGTAAGAATAAATAGTCATGCATTAAGATGAGACTATATTCAGCAGGAAGAAAGGGACTGGTGTTAGGCCTGCTTTTACTTAACAGCGTTATTAATGGTCTTGAAGGAGAAACAAACAGCACATTAATTAAAGTCTGTGGATCCAACTGAATTGAGATGTTTTGCAAACACCATTGAGAAAGGGAAAATTATACGAAGGGAAAGACAGGTTAGAAAAATGAGCAGGGATCAGCACAGGCTCCACCTTGACCAAATGCAGGTAATGAGATGAGGGAAAGCAAATTTGCACATACATATTCAGTGGATGGAAATTCCCAGAAAGAAAATATCAACATAGACATGATAGATAAAGTGAAATAGAAACAAAAATATATTGCAACAGGACAATAAGAAACAAAACAAGACAATCTGAAAAAGGATGTGGCAGTAAGGCCCTGACTCAGGAAAATATCCAACCTTAGCCACAGCTATAGGCAGAGGGAAAAATTCTGGCTTGGATCCACAGTTGTTTGGTTTGCATGAACAAGGGCTTCACGTGACAGACCAAAGTAACACACCTGAGACCGACTCTGGAATGATACTACTTTCAGATGCTAGAGATATACTGAGTAAACAACCAGAAGGGTATTTGTTGGAAAATACAAAATGAGTCCCTAGCTGTCATTTTTAAAAGAGGTTAAATCATAGAGCTGTCAGTGCTTATTCTCAATCTCACATCAGTGAGATTAAAGGTACAGCACATTCCTTGTACAGCACAGGTACAGCACATTCCTTTAGATACCGTATCAACTTGATTGGCTTATCATTACAGTTAATAGTTCCTACTAGTATCTGATAGACATATAGCCTCCGTGCCAATCACACAGAAACTAGACTAATTCCTCACCTCTTACTGCAAAGAGGAAATACCTACAAAACACGGGAAGATTTAGAAACAGAAAAAATCCAAGATCTTGCAACAATTAAAAGGAGTTAATTGCAAAGTACAAAAGACATTACAGCCCCAAAGCAAGTAGGTAACTATTGTAATTTCAACTTTGCTAGTGAATCCCTGTGAGGTTTTGATTAACCCTTTACTGAGCAACTCACTGACTCAGCTCAGAGATCCGGCTCAGAGCTATGGCCCCATGAGGTTAAGCATTAAATATCCAAGAACGAATGTTTGCATATGAGCAGTGCAAAATCTGTGGAACACCGAAAGGCAATTTTTAATGAACCCCTTAGCTGATCTACCACTTAAACCAAACCAGGCCTTTCCTATAGGCCTGCACTCCCTTTTCCATGTTCACTGCAAGCTCGACTTACTTCTTTCTCTAGGATAAATTGGCTGATGTAAATATTCATAGGTCCATTGCTATTTCTTAAGTTACGCCATTTTACACCAAGTGAAAAAGATTGTGTAGACAGTGAGACACAGCTGGTCTATGGTATGCTCTACAATCTCTGTCATCTTGATCAGTGATGTGACATGTACACACCAACCACACAAAAGGGACAGAGATCCTTGATCCTGCACTGTCAAAACAGGATGAATGAACTTGGATAAGCTGCAGATGTGTTGCACACCTACAGCTGAATTAGTAGATGAGAACCTGCATTTTTGTGCACCCTTGGTAAGTCAGAATATGTCTATGAGGTTCAAGAATAATTAATGGTTGGTTACTTGGCACTACTGAAAGCCAGACCACATCCTAGTTAATAAAGTTGAAATTACATTCACTGTGGTGTCTAGGTAATCCACATAAAAGTTAGGAATGGAATTAATGGAATTAGGTACAGAAAAGGAGCATTTAAGGTGAGTAAAGAGAAAAGTCATAGGTGGCAAATCCATTAGACTGGAGAGCAGTCTCCATTCTGCAAGGAGTGGAAGGAACCTTCATCACATGGGTCATTTAAAACTACTCTCAATAAAGTATAGGGAAATATATATGAAGGAGCAATCAATATTTAGTTGGTGACATTATGGCAGTGCAACAAGTGATCTAACTGGTTTCTTCTTTCTACAGTTTTTAGGATTGACTGATTTCTCTAGATGATTTTAGTTTCTGATTTTTAAAATCCTATCAGGTCAGTGCATTTGTTAATCACCATACAACACAAAATCAATACATACAGAAGGCAAAAACCCCCAAGAATGAGGAGAACTGCTTAAAAAGGTTAAAAGCACTGAATAAAACCTGAAGGATTTTATTTTCTGCCATTACATGTGAACACCTTTACTTTCATAAATCATAATCGGCAACTAGTTTAACGGCAAAAAACCTATTGTGACTGACCATAAATGTGCTGGTAAGAGCAACACATGAATATACAGAAAGTAAATATGTATTAGATACCTCTGTTTAGCGGCTAGTAACTCCAAGTGGCATGAAAATCATTGTGGGAGATTGAATCACATTCTTTCTATGCCCTCCTGATGTAAATCTGGAATAACTCCATGCAATTCACTGTGAAACCTCTGTATTTAGTGTGGTACGAGTGTTGAATTTGGAAAACTCTGCTGTGAATGGCTGAAGTTTTCCACTTTCTCAACTGAGCACAGAAAAAACCTGTATTCATTTAACTGCAAGTCATGATAGATTTACAGCTAGAGGAAATGAGAATTAGCTTTGAGAGTAATGCAAAACAGAAAAAAAATCCAAAGGTAAATTTAAAACAAGAGTACAGCCTTGTTGTGTTTTACTCTCCTTGCCAGGAAACAATGCCTTGCCTGAGATCTTGTGATTGATAAAGTGTTCTTGGGTTGGTTTGATGCTTCTGCCCTGAGAAAAAAAGGAAAATTAATATAACACTAGCACTAGGTGCAAAGGAGAGGATGTCACTGGTAGCATTTTGCAGAGGTCTGTTCCGTTAAATACATCCATCAATGATTTGGGAAAGAGAGGGATCCGTGAGGTGATAAAAGTTTGCTGATCATTCAGGAATTTTAAGGATAGGAAAGATGAGGGCTGATGGTGAAAAATGGAGAAGGACCTAATGAGACTGGATGATTAAGAAATAAAATGGCAGATGTAATTCAGTGTAGATAAATGTGAAGTGATGCACTTAGGGGCATAAATCTTACCTTTACATATAAAAAGATGTCTCTGAGCTGACCATTACTACTCAGAATTGAGATCCTGGTGTTGTAACAGATATATGAAAATATCACCTCAGTGCTCAGTAGTGATCAAAAAGCAAATATTGGCAAAAGAATAAAGAACAGAACATAGTATCATCATAACATTTAAAAAATCTCAGTTATAACAGGAAGGTTTGGTCTGCCATCTCTGAAAGAATATAGCAGCACTATGAAGACATGGAAAGATGATGCAAGAATGGTCAAAATTGTGGAACAGCCACCAAATAAGGAACAGCTACATCCACCTGTCAGCCTAAGAAAGAGCTAATTAAGGAGAGAACTGATAGCGGGCTACAAAATTACAACTGGGAGGGCAAATAGGAATACATTTTCAATGTTTCTGTCAGTAAAGAACTAAAGGATGTCAAACGAAGTCGGGGTACTGTGTTCAAAACAAACAAACAAACCCCAGGTGGTTCTTTATTCAGTGCATAGATAAGCTGTGATCCTCCTTACACAGGATATTTTGGATGACAAACATTTTTACAGGAGTTTAAGAGGTGATTGAACACCTTCATGGATCTGAAATCTATTAAGGGGTATCAAACACAGCTAAGCTGAACATTCTTGGGGAGCAGGAGAATATTCTGAGAAATGTTTGCTCTAGTATTTTATGTCTTCATAGGTTTCACTTTTACCAGTCACAGATGGATCTTTTGTCTGAGCAAATACTTCTGTTCTTATGCTCTAAGGTCGTATAAAAACGGTTTTATCTGTAGAGGAAAGCTGAATGATGGAAATCACTGGCTTTTTTCTGGTGTTGTGGCATGTGGTAATTTTATTTATTTAATGTCTGACAGAGCATTCTGTATCATTGCCCAGCAAAGCATTTAAGCACACACTAATTTAAGCCACAGGAACAGGATCTTCTGAGTTTTTATTCAGAAAAATATGGATGTAAAGGAGACTACATACAGATTAAAATTTTGGACAAGAATACTTGAAGAACATCTTTTTAGAGTTCAACTACAGCTCTACAGCTCTCAGAAAAAAAGGGAATGGAAGATGGCAGAGGTTCTTTTTCATATGTGAAGGCAACTAAAACCTGTAAGCACCTGATCAACCCCCCTCCCCCCAAGATGTTAGAAAGCACCTTCATTATCTTTAACAGCCACAGGATCAGATAGATTTGGATAATACATTTGTTGATGACTTTTGCTCTGAATAATACCAGGTTAAAGGTCTCCCAGGAGCTCAAGTAGTCTGCTGGGCTATGATGGTAGAAGCAAGCCAATTTCTTTTGTGGGTTGATCCTACGCAAGAGGTCAGATCACCCCATTAGACTCAATATTAACCACTTCCCTGAGTCAGGGGATCAGATTCTCATTTAAAACATTGCCAGCTGGAGGAAGCTCTCCGCATAAGTTCAAGTGGGCTGAAACTCAAATATCTAGGTTTGTAACAAGATACCTTAATCATTTTGTTACCAACTTTTTGTCTGCCTGGGGCTTTAGAAGAAAAGAATAAATATAACATTTTAAGGAGATCGTAAAATGCACCAAGGTGTGTACCTGTTACAAGATAATTACATACTCTAGGGGTATAATGAGGGCCATGTACCTTGAAGATATAAGAAATGTGGGTACTTCAGCCGAGTACATTCCCTGGAGTATATAATTCTATGCTGAATATGGTATAATGGACTCTTAAGTGTACAAAACCAGAAAGGCTAAGTGGTTCTGAGCTAAGTATTGTCCCATCATCACACAGATTGGGTTCTTAATTAGTCAGTTAAATTACTTTCTCTCTCCTTTTCATTGGCTTCTGTTAGATGTTGTTTCATCTGCAAGCACAATTTTCATTTTGCTAAGGTTGATCATAACCACAGAAGACTACAAGAACTCACAGTAGTCTAATGTAACCCCCTAATTACCTGAGCACATTAACAAAAGGAATAAAATGTTACTTTTGCATCAATATCACTAAAGTAATAAAAGCAACATCACACACATGCAAAAAAAAGAGAAACCAAAGATGAAATAGACATTATCTGTAACATCAAAGTCATTTATCCATGGTTATAAAACAAAAACTTCTACAATGATCCCAAATATCAGATACATAATTATTCTCTCTAGGTGGGACATCCCATTTAACAGTTCTTTTAATCCTCTTCATGATTCTACAACAGTCAAATTCTGATCTCACTTGTGCCAGTACAATATACAATATGGCACCAATAGTCTTACACCAGCAGAAAGCAGAAGTAAAACAGAGCATACAACTGCTGTTGCTTCTCCTGCCACCAGCTGTCTCCTATCATCCATTCCCTCATTCTGTAAAGGCTTTGAAAAAGGCCTCTCAGATCTTCATAGTAGTCTGGGGATTAAGATACTAAATTTGCTTGGATGGTTCATTCATCCCTTCAAGCACTCTGGCACCTAGGCTTTTAGTCTCATATTGTTCCTACAGTCTGATTAACTTTGACCAAATATTTGATAAAAAGACTCCTATTGATGGGGGCATATGCTTTTTATTCTACATTTTGCTAACACCGAAATATATGCACAACCCAAATTTACCATGCTGCATCAGATTCCCAAGACGCAGAGCCATGTATTATAAAAATTACATGTGCAAAACTCATTGTAAATACTGTTACTAACACCACTAATTTTTATGATGCTGTAAATGTCATGTCCAGGTCAAAACCCAAAACTTTGCGACATCAGATCTCGCATAAAAACAAATGCTCTCTGCTCCTGGGAGTTAACAATACATAAATAAGAGAGATCTTCTTGGAGCCTTTGGTGGGACCTACTCACCTAATTTCACATTCCTGCTAGAGCTTTATACCATTCGGTGTGCTCAGCCAATGGATTCAACACATCTAACGCATACCAGTTTTGGGAATATATGTCTGGTTTGTGCCTCTCTATTGAGCGATTGAAGAAGGATCCTAGACAACCAGCTCAACCAAACTAAATGTCTAGTTGGTATGTAAGTAGAAGTTAGTGGCTTATCTCGTGATCAAATCCATATGTTATTATTTGACAAACACCATCAGCTGCTTGGGCCTTTGCAACCATTAAGCTTCAATGAAAATGCTCAACTCTGCAACTGCATGCATTCTCACATACTTGGAGACCAAACTGAGCTCACGGTGCCAGTGTGCACTCCAAACTGAATGGACAGAGAAAGCAATATTCCCAAATTGTACTAGGTTGTAACTTTTTTCTTTATAATTAGACACAAATCAGTATATTTTCTAACAGGACTCCTGGAACAGTCTTCTAAGCTTGGCCATGTCAATAACATGACCTAAGATGGATGAAGTGCTTAAGTGTAATAACATAAAGAAACCCTTTTTCTTTGTTCAAAGATGTAAAAAGAAGATTTGCTTTTGTATTTTTGTGCCTAATTCTATGTTTATTTCTGTACCATGTTACATATAAGATGCACTTTATCAGGAGGGAAAATAAGACCTCTTGATATCTAGACATGATTTCCTATCAGTCTGGAGAAAGAGAGGATAATATCTGATGTGTTCCATTGCCCAGGGGGGAAATATTAATTTGACTCATAAGGAAGTAATAATACGTGCTATACATTTTTAATGCATAATTGGCACATTTGGACACATGAAATGGTGAAATCACGATCCTGTTCCTACTGGAACTATCTATTAAGGAGCACATCTGCACCTTCAGACCCAAAGGGGTTTCCTTAGATCTCAAATTTTAATTTTGTCTCTCTCTTTTCCACAAATTCTCTCCAGCCCACTGAGTCATCAAGTAAATATTCTTGAAGTATACAGATCTGAAGCATTCAGGGAACACTCAAAAGCTTGGCTTGGCTCTCTTTTCATCCCTACTGCTTCATAGGTAGTCCAAACTCTCTTTCTGAAAAGGGAGGATTTGTTCCATTCTGAAAAGAATAATTTCATAAATAACAGTGGCTCGCATTGTTTTATTAAATAGGTATAGAAAAATCCCTCACAACGATACAATTATTTTCCTTTTCTCAGAAGAAAAGGTCCATACAACTCTCACAACACAGGAACAGATGTTTAGGTAGCTCCAATGAAGTTGCTCTGATACCTGCTAGAAAAGTAGCCTACAAACAATTTCTGATTGGTGTTAAGAAAAAAAATTTTGCATTCCAGGAAAAAAAAAGCATATCAATCCAGGATGATTAAAAAATAAGGTATTTCCTATCTAGTGGCTGAATAAACACAACATATTTATACAGTAATAAATTTAATTGTGTCTCTCTCTTTCCTCCTGATCCAAGGAAGTAGAAGTTGTAATATCTCATAATATGATTAATATTGCTCTTACTGTTCTAATCACAGAAGGCTTATCTGCTACAATATTGCATTTGTGTCTACAGATAATTGCCTTCCTTCAGAGAGTGGTCTGAATAATAAGCTGGAGTAATTAAAATAAACTGGCATAATTTCAGAGTGTATTGCTACTGTACAAAAGTAACCAGCAGGCACATTTTGGGGAAGTAAACTTCAGTATGACTTATTCACTCACAGATGGCAATGGCATTTTATGGCATCATAGTTTAATTCCTGGCAGTTGAGAATTCTGCAAAAATTTGCCTGGATATGTAGAGTTTAAAGAATGTGAATGAGGAATGTGAGTTGTTAAGTATGTGGCTGCACGGATGCATACAGAAAGTTCCCCCCTCTCCAACACAGAATCATCTGGACATTAACCTGTCAAAAAACTGTAGAGCCACGTGAAAGGCATCTTTTTCTTTAGCTAACATGCCCAGGCTCTCAGCCAGGGTTACAACTGCATGCAGAATTAATACAGATCCATGATTCCTCAACCAGTTTTGGCATAAATCCAGCATAAATGATAGGCTTTAGGCTTATGCTTTCTCATACTCAAGAGAAGGACTACAGGTGAAATTCCTTCTATTTAATTTTAGCCTTCTAAAACTTAAGCATCTAGTTACCCAGGCTCTCTGTGACCCATGGAGCATGGAGTATACAAAGAGCGTGCCGCAAGCCTAACCTAAAATGTTGTACCAGATAGATGGATGAGTCACCTTCAAAAGGTGCCAGTATCTTCCCATTGTCTATGGGGGAGAACCTAAAGAAATAGCATAAGCCCAGACTTCAGATTTTTACAGGGTTAATGTTAAGAAAAGCAAGTTGCTGCATCCAGTCACAATACCCAACGTACATTTTTCCTTACACCTTCCAGTTAGCATCCTGTCTCTCTATACACTCATCCTCATTGATGCTGGGCATCCTTTGTAGAAAGCGTGTACTCTGAACCAGATGCTAACTTGAGGTCCACAAAGCTCTTTCATTGTAAGACATTTTCCCTTTCCTCTGTAAAATTTTGTTATTTCCTGCATCTACTCAGTTTTGTAACAACCTACTAAAAATATGACCAGCAGTAGACAGTTTTAATTTATCAGTCTTTTGGTATGATATATAAGCCTAAAAATCACCTCCTTATAGCTACTGCTTCCCAGTTTATAAATCATATTGTACTTGTATTTTTGGCTCAGCATCATGTCAGTAATGGAAGGAGAGTTTCTTGCTTACAGATTTTTTTTCAGTTATCTTTCCACACACTCTATAGAGTGGCTTCCAGTTATGGCAATAAGGTGTGAAACTCTGAATTTGTGTTTATTAAACTGTATTTTATCTACTCCATCTTTGCCATCACTTGTGATTCTACCACCCTTCATCTCAGCTCCCCATTTTAGCAGCAGTAATATTACACACAACTTACTGACAAAATTACTGAATAACATTGGGCCTACTGCTACTTGCAGCAGTGAGACAATCAATTAGCCAATTCTTAATCAATTCAACATGTGCCCTTTTAACATTATATAGTGCTAATTTTTTTTCATGCTATTTTGCAGTACTTAATCAAATGTCTCAGAAAAGTTTTAAGAGTAGTTCAAATGTCTCAGAAAAGTTTGAGTAGTTCATCTTTTCTATTACTCCTCAAACTTCTAAAGTCATCAGAGAAAGGAAATTGTTTGAGATTTATTTTCCATAAAATAACTTTGGTATTGATTACATTCCTAGGCCTTAATTGTTTTTTAATTGAATACGGTATCAGTTTTCCATTATTTTACATAGGATTGCTGGTAGACTAAGGGTCCACAGCAACTCACATCAGTTACATTCCCTTCCAGGCTTTTGGCTTTTCTCCAGGGATCAAAGTTAATGGCTAGCCAAAGATTTTCTCAACAAAACCTCCTGGGATTCTTGAGTGAATTCATCTGAGCTTGCTCTTTTAAAATATATTTTCCTTGCAGAGAATGTTTGCTTTGTTTTAAAGTTCTTAATTACTAGTGGACTGGGAGTTGTTTTATTATTTTCACCTGCTGAAAGTACATCCTTCTTCTTCCCAGATACTGAACACAAATATTTATTGAACACTTTTCCTTTTAATGTATTAATAATAGCTACTTCATTAGCTGCAGGTGTAATAGTCTTACTCGAGGTTTAATATTTTTCCCCAATATGCCAAATAAATCCTCTCTTTGTGTAGCTAGTTCGACCAGCTCAAAACTGTTTTCCTGGTATCTTTATCTTCCCTTATTAATGCCTTTAATTGCTCTGCCAGTTCAAGCAGATCATTTCCTCTTCCTTATCCTCTCTGGCCCAAATTAAAGTGTTCTGTTACATGGTTAGCCAAGACTCCTTTCTGAGGTTATCTGCCACTGAAACCCTCCTCATTCATCTTCCTAATATTTGATTTGGGATACGAAGTTAAAAGGATCTCCCAGATAATATTTCCATTTAAAATTATCACATTTTTACAGTATTTACAGGAGTAAAATCAGCCATGATCCTAACAGGCAGTGAAGAGGGCATTAGAGCCATGTGGACACTGCTGTAGGCCTCAGTACGGAGAACACGGGATACCAGTTGGAACTGATAAGGCTGGCGAATGAGCAAAACTCCCTTAGCTTTGCCAGCTCCTTACTAAAAAAGTATGCCTGATTCAACACAGGATGAAAACCTGAACACACTAACTAAATTCAGTGGATAATTTTTAATTAGTACCAGGTTTTCCTCCTGAATATGACATATCATGTCAAATTTCCGTGTCATATTCCCTAGCATATTACTGTTATATTTCCAAGCTGTAAACCCCACAGATGGTCTGTAAATTTTCATCAGTTTCTTGCTCAAATGGTTTTTTTCATCTTCCTGTCTTCTCCTCTTGTATCACATTGGGCAAAACCTGTACCTTATAATTCCAAGAAAACTTTGGTTGTCTGCAGAAGTCAAACTATTTGTTGTTTTAGTTGTTTTTGCCAGATAGTTTTGAACAGTTTCTGTGTATAATCCCACAAATCTCTGTGTAATTTAAATGGGTTTATTTCTGTCTGCCTGGAATGGATTTCTTCTTCAAGATGCTCCTTCAGCTGCTCATAGCTCACCTTCCATGTTTCAAACATTGCTTTTAATCTCTTTTTATTGACTACAAGGTTCTTCGCATTTGTTTTGAGATGCATCCAAAAAAGCTTTCATATGATCTTTTAATTCCTTTTAGTAGTGGTCTCTAACCTGGCATTCATAGATGACAAATTGCCAGTGAGGATTCTTTGCTATTGCTCTCTCATAAGAATTTTGAAACCTACAACTGAAGCCAACAGGAAGACCACAATCCAATACCGTCACTGTACGTTACTTGTTCAGCATTGTTGAAAGCTGGGATCACTGCTTATAGAAAGCTTCCAAATACTCTTTTCATTAGTGATGACCAATTCTACCTTCTCCCAGCTACTTAAGCTATATTATCCATCTCTTTTCTCTGGGAATTTTGTCTTCGGCCATAGCAAATAAGGAAGGTTTTTATTTTTGCGTAGCTCACAAAGTATGCTGTTTTCATTGCTTTTTAAGATAACGTATTCTGATCTATTTGCTCTCTGATGTGGGAACCCTAATCTGTTTACTTAAATCTAGAACAAACTCTGTGATTGCAGGTTGTGAATTACTGTTTATATTATGCGTACATCTGTAAAATGCTCATGATGATTCAAATTGGCCTGAATCCATATGCAGACAAAAATGAAAACAACCCAAGGAGCAACAATATATTGTGAGGTCACATCAAGTCCTTTTGGTAAATTATGTTTATGCTACAATATACAGATACTCTCAAAAGAGAAAGACAAAACAAACCTGCTTCTTTCTAATCTTTATGTTAGGTACAGATGAAATAAAATCTTTCGTGAGCTTAGCTAACTCTGTGCCTTGAGGTAGCAAACTTGGAAGGAAAAGAAAAGCGATAGAAACATCACATGTTCCTAAAATAAATTGCATCTTTGGAAAATCTAAACTACTAAACTGCTCATTGTTATTGCAAATGGTCTGACATACCTTTTCTGTTTCACAAACAATTGACTCTGTCCACTAAAGTCAGTCTTCGTTTAAATCTGGGGGCAGTAGAAACACAGAATTATTTGATAAATATTAGTGATCATTGCATCTGCTAATGAATTAGAAAGAAGGGGAAAGCTTGAGCCTTCATTTTGTTCCTCCAACTTTGCAATGTAGTTGAATAATGTAAGCAATGGTGTAGCAATGAATTAATCTCAATAAAGCAAGCCAGAAAGGAAAACACTCAGTTTCTGAGGGTTTTGTTATTCTTATTATAATTATTATTTAACTTAGTTTTGAATAAAGATAAACAAATTTGAAAATACTTATTCAGGAAACAGGCATATATGTACTGCAAGATCTGCAGCTGCTTGGTGGAATTAATGCTCTTCTCAGGATCAGTCCGATGGTTTGCAGTTCTGGTTTGACCCAGGTTTCTAGGGCTTCCTAAATCCTGACTTCATATGCAAGAGCCCATATCTGGCTGCTTGCTCCAAGATGCACTGCATTCTTGGGTTTCAAGCAGAACCACAGGAAACCTGTCTCAGGTTTGGCAAGACACCTGAAAGGCAAGGATGACTGAACGAATTCTCACGCTTTTACTTTTGCTAGAAAACATCTCATTAACTGCTCTGGTGAATGAGATCAGTAACTTGCATTTAAGCTTCAAATTAGATTCACTTCAGTCTTAAGGAAAAAATATTTAAAAATACAATTGCCGATAGATGTATATGTAATGTACAAAACACACAGATGAGAATTACACAAAAATAGCATGAATTTTTGTGGGAAATGTCAGCAGGAAAAATTTTTTAAACCACTTCTTAATCTTTCTGCAGAACTTTTTCAGTTTCTGCACACCCACACAAAATAAGCAAACAAAATATAATATGAATGTATAGATAATTCATTGAATTAAATCAGGAAATACAAAGCAGAACCAAAATTTTCTATGGAGAATTAACTATATAAAAATGCATTTTTAAATTTAAAAAAAAATGTTCATTCCAGAACTCATACTAGCTCTAACTCAGGTGATGTCCATCATCTTTTTATTTTTGAAAGTAATACCCACTATGGGATAGGTTCTTAGCAGTGTCAAATTCAGAGAAAAGAAAGATGCCTGTGAGTCACTTCTCCATTCCCATGATCTAGGCTTTAGAAAGTGAAATGTTGCCAGCATTTCTGGTAGAGGTTCTCAGAGGAACCACCCAGTTGTAGAGGGGACCAGCTGAATTACAGTGTGCACTGACTCCATTTTCAGCAATGAGGAAAAGGAAGCCCCGATGTAGGTACAGTAATTCTGGCTTATTCCTTCGTTATCATTTTTGAAACAGCTTTAAATACTGCTAAGTGATTGGGCAGGACTACAGCAGCACTTCTCCCTCTTTGGCTCACAAATCCATGCATGCCTGTGTTGCCAGGAGATCTATCACTGCAGTGAGTCTTTCAGGGACAGCAACAGGCAAACCTAAACGAATTCATGGGCTTTCCTCTGGAAGTCAGGTTTTCTGACCAAAGCCAGTGAAGGTACCAAAGAAGAACTCTGTAATTCAGCCATTGCAAGCTCCACAGCTTTTACTGTGGCTTTTGAAAGCCTCATCTGTAGTTTTCATTTTAGCTGGAGCAAGGGTAGTATTCAAATTCAGAGCATCATCTAGTGCACCTGACAGTCTCCCCTCTGGCCATCCTCTGCCTCCAGAGCACATAAATACGACCAAAGCTCAGTGGTGAAGTGTCAAATGCTGCCTCCCTGTCAGATGAGTGCAGAACTTGCAACGAGGTGGCCCTAAGAGCAGAGGCTTGAAGGTTAATCTCGTGGATCATGGATGAATCCAGTCTTGAAAGTAAGTCCACTTCCAGGCCTACAGAGCATGAAAGAGTCCCGGAGGGGTCTGCACCTCAACACAGCTGGCTGCAGAGAACCAGATGTGATCTAAATGGGACAGACTGGGAAAATCCTGGCATGTTTCAACACTGTGCCTCTGAGTTACTTTAAGAGAAGGACAGGAAATGGGAACTTTTTGTACATGATCCCTTTCTCAGGGCTGCGCCTGGGGTTGCAATCTAGCTCTTAGAGCAGCAGCTACAAAATGTAGCGATGACTCCTGCCAGGATAATTACATAGCTCCAGTATCACATCTTTCAACAAGCAAGTAATACAGAGGAACTGGGAACCTTAATGTGCAATATCATGTCATTGCTTCTTTAGGAAGAGGAGGCGGGGGATAAATGAAGGGGAGATTGTATTTCAGACATACGGTATGTGCACAAAGGCTACTAGGTCCTGCAGGGAATCCTAAAAACAATTTTCTTCTGTCTGAAAAGCTCAGGGGTCTGGTTAGACCTCAATGACATTTTCGTTTTCCTGGTGGGAAAATAAAATGTCCCCAGCAGCGTAAACTCACACTCTTAATACGTAACAGGCTTTTTAAAGCACAATGTTATACGATGACATTTTATACAGAGATCTAACTCATAAACTCAGACAGTAAAGAAGAATAAAGAAAATGACAAGCTAGATACAGCACACATTAATATATGGCGGTGCAGTAAAAATCACAAAGGATGGATTGGCCCCTTACACACAGGGGTAAACATGGAAAAACTCTGTTCGACCAATACGGGTATGCCAGTTTAGTGCTGGTGGGAAATGAGATCTGAATCAAGCCTTAATAGCTCAAAACTTACTTGTCCATAAACTCTACCATTTAATACAATTGCAAGAAACTATCAATGTCTGAACAGTTGTAAACACATGTTATTCAGCTGCTATGATCAATGCAGTCATTAGCAACTTAAGAAGTTCTTGCTCTCAGTGTAAAATCATTTCTCCTTGCTATATATCTATCAGCTGGAGATCTAAAAGAGAGCTGGGTGAAGGCAGGTAGCAAGCATTCAAAAAAAAATTTAAAGGAAAAGTCCCTGTAAACATTTTAAATAAGAAAGCACTAGATTACAGTCCTCAGCTTAGCTCTATTTCTCTTCAGGCTAATACAGCTATGTGTTATACTCAAAATCAGTATGAATGTGTGTAAGGAAGACCTTAGCTGGTTAGTGAATAGCACATTTATGTATCATCCCCTTGTACTGCTTTGAATTGCAAGATTCTGGTTCAATTTGGGGACTGGGTGTTTTTACATAGCTAAAACCCTAATACATACACAGAGAGGTGTGTGTTTATATGTATGATATGTATCACACACATATGTATATTTCTAACAAAATGTATCTCTAAGTAAACTCATTTAACTTCAAATCTAACACTTGAGGTCATCTCAACACACCCCACTTTGCTTAAAGCAGGACCAGCTTCGCAGCTTCCTACCAAATTCATTTAGTGGATCTATGATCCATATATAGATATATAAATATATATAATTTCATGTATGTATATTTGTATGTATGTACAATATGTATGTATGTACAATATGTAAATACAATGTACTGCCTTTAAAGGACAGGTGTGGCCTGGATCAGGGAAATGCAGCATTGAGACAGAGGACCAAAATGTGTAACAGGTCTCTGGAAAGACTCTGGAGGAAGAACCACATGTCAGCACAGCAATGGTGGGACACTGCTTCCATTTACTGGTAAGAAGTAAAAGAAAACTATCTATTGCAATATTCCAATATCTCTTTCTTGATGTTTTCACAATTACAATTAAATATATAACTTGGAGAAGATGCTGATTATTCTTAAACAATGGGATGAATACAGAAATTAGTTCATAAGCTTAGAAGACTAGAAATGGAGAAGGCAAAGGAAGACCTCAAGAAAGGTTTCTTTTGCACCAGAATACCTTCTCTGATCCACAGCTCCTCAGCTTGTTCATATTATTCATCAAATAGGCGTAGCAGAATGGACCACACATCTCTCTCTTGGTCAGCATTATGTTTAAACGAACAATATCCATTTAGGTCTGACTGAGAAGTCACTAGCATTTTTAAAGGCATCAACAGCCCTCAGCTTGTGCAATTCACCCTGGAAGTAGCACTCAGATCTGAAGCTTTGATACTGAAGCAAAATAAAAGTTTGGATTTCCAATATTCATTCCACAGTGCTTATATCCTATGATCTGGGCAGACACACTCTATCCCCCAACATAGTGTAAATCAGATGGCATTAGTTTCTTTACCTATTCGGTAACTTAGTCCAGGTTTTGGCTTGTCTGTTGAATATTAGTATTTCTTTTGATTCCATGCCAGTTTTATGTAGTACCAACAAATAACTGTGTCTTTGAATATTTTGCTGAATCCCAGCTTCAACTGCTGTTGCAATAATGCATTTGCTTGCAGCCTACCATGCAGTTACTGGATATGTGCTAGCGATACAGGAAATCCAGGACTGGTTACAGTCTTTAATAAAACAGAGGCACAAAGCTGGAGCTTGAGCTGGGTGGAAGTTCAAGTGTTTTGCTGTTTACTTTCCAAGGATTTCTTCTCCTCATTTGGTTTTCTCCTTCCTTTGCATTTTTAGTGACACCTTTTTAAGGGCCTTTGCAGAGGGCTGTATTTTATTTCTTTTTAAGTACAGTCATGATTCCAAGGGCATTTTTCATAAGAGCATTTCACACCCATCCTGTGCCGCCTCCTCTCCAACTTCATGCACATTTATTCTCACCCTTGCACCACCCATTCTTTATGCTGTTATATACATACTATATAGATGTTTCTGGAGGCTGGCAGGGAACCAGTCTAAGAGACTTATCCATGTTAAAAATAATCTTCCCACTTTTTTTTTTTTTGTTTCCTTAAGGCTTAGTTTTATCTTGGGTCAATTCCATAATTCACTTCTCTGCCTTTGTATGGTCCCATACAAAGTTGCTGTGGCACAGCTAAAGAGGAGATGTGGTAATAGGAACACAGGGTAGCTGAGGACAGAAACTACTTCCATTAGCACTACTTTCCAGGGACATGTCCATAAACCCATTCCTGGGAGACAGCCCCTTCTTTTCCCTGTTTCTGAAGGTTGGTTCTGATCCAGAACTGAATGATTAGGGGTAGACTTGTAACTGACTGAGATGAGAGGTTCAGTCAGGCCCAAATCTGACTTTTTAAGTTTACAACACATCAGGAGTTGAGGATGTGAATGCGGCTGCAATGGAAGTAAATCAATTGAGAGCGTGGTGGAGAGAACCCACTCATCATCCATGGAAGGCAGGTGATCCACAGAGCAGGTAGAGCAGGAATGCTTACCCTGAAGGATTTATGGTGCCTGCTAGACTTTGGTCTGGAGAGGGTCAAACTAACTCAGGCATCAGAGAAAGGTTTTTTTATACCATTAGTTGTTCTTGTCGCCCAAGGACATCAAAGGAAAGATTGGCAGACAATCAGGAGAAGTTTTTGACAGGCAAAAAGACAGATGATGGTTGGAGAGGCCTAATATGGATATTCTTTGCAATAAACTTAAAATAAACCCCAAGAGAAGGATAGTCTAGATAAATTCAGACAGCCTGGAATGGCCACATGTTCTCACTGTATATACATGTCAACTTTTGATTTGCTTCACATATAATTAACAAGCATTTTAAATACTGTGCAGCTTTTTTACAGAGGTAAAATGAAAGATGCTCCCAATTTCCTTATTAAGCCACTGCAAATTCCTCTGCACTAAATGATAATGCATGCAGTGTTTACAATACCAGAAAGCTCAAAGTGCACGCAAGGAAAGAGATGGGAAAATATACACTGAGTGTTTAGCAAAATGACTCATAAATAAATGATTCTGATTGAATCGTTGTGACTTGAATGTTTAATCCTTCAATCTATTTTCATTTGGGAAAAATTCTTGAGCAAACCGTGGGTGAGAATATCAAGATTTGAGTCTACGGATGCTAAGATTTTCTCACCTCACTCAGACTGTTAAAAAGGTAATAATTTGTTGCAGGTTTGGCTGGATTCATTGCATATACCTGTTCATAATTGTCTTTTTTACAACTACAGGAGTCATCCATTTCTTATGCTTGTGTGACAGTGGTGCAAATGCAGTGATTGTAAGGGAGTGATTTCTGGGCTGTATCACTGTAAGTGAGACCTCACTTCATCTCAGAGATTGCTCAAGAATTCTTACTTTAAGCTTTTTGCAATTATTTTCTAAAAAAAAAAGGAATACACTAGAAGTCTAGTGGCTTGTTTTCACCCTTTTAATAACAACAAATGCATTCTCCTGTGTTACCTACAAAACGGCAACATAGCAATCAAACCTTTTTTATTTATATGGAATCATCATAAGCGTTCCTTCCATTCTTTTGTTGATGTCGCTGGTGCGATTGTGTACAGTGAACTTACACTCCTCTGGCTGAAAAAAGCCCCTGAAGTCCTGTAAGTTATAGATATATGGTATTGCAGCTATCTCATTTAGTTTCAATGCTGGATTAGGTGTATAAACCAAAGGGCCAGGTTTATAGCCCTAGCTAGACTTTATATACATATAACCTGGCATGCAGAGATTTGGCTGACCTGTGCAGAAGATAAAACACCAATAAGCAGTATGCACACGTATGTGTTTATGCATGTTATGTACAAGGAGAGGATAATAGGAATCTTGTTTGCAGCAAGCTAATAAAATTCATTTAACAGTGAATCCGAACTTTTAAAACTTATTCTATTTCTAAATTGCAGGCAAAATGTTATACTTGGCCCTACAGCCCTCGTTCCACTGAACTTCAATTAGCAGAACCATCACAAAACTGTGCTGAAAAAGCTTCAGACTAAGGTCCTTATCTGGTAGCACTTCCTCTATCAAGAACCTCCTTACCCACTAAACAGGTCATGGGAAAAATGACTTCTCAGTTCTACCAATTAGTTCTACCACATTTGTCTTCTCTTCATTCTCTTTCTAAAATAATGGTGATTTCAGCTGACACTAGCATGCATTTCTTAGGAGAACTGCGTTCTCTCCTGCCACACAGACCTCAGAGTCCTTAAATAACACAGAACAAATAGCAGTCACTGCTATAAACCACAGACAAGCGTCGTGGGAATACATCACAAGGTGGACATATTAAAGCATTTGTACAGTTTATAATGCCAGTATTAGGTGGAGAGGGAAATTAAGAAGTACAAGCAAAGGAGAAAGGATACTTTAAAAATGGGATTTGAAAAATATTGAGATTAAATGAAGTGGAGAAATGTTGCTTGAAGTACTATATTTTGTTTAATCTACCGAACAGAACCTCTTTCTGGAGCTGCTGTGAAAATGCGTGCACATGGATGCTCACACACACTTAAGTGTGTGTGCACAAATACACAGCAGTACATACAAATACTTCACAAATATAAATACACATGCACATGGAAAGTGAAAGCAAACTGAAACCCCATCACCAAGCCATAAAATGTCAGAGATATTACATAGAATTAATGATCCATGTTCTGATGCCCTCACCCTGCAAAAGGAGTTTTAACAAAATAAGAATATCATGGTTTCATGCCAACTGCATAATACTGATACTTACAAAGTAATTTGAAAATCTTGATAGAAGGGCATAGAGAAGGTTAGAGTGTCTTTTGAAAGCGCTTCTGTTACGTTTATGGATAGGGAAACTGAATACCTCAAAATCTTCAGCATGTTCATCTTCTCAATAGCTTCTGACAAAAAGGGGTGCAGGTTCATCACATACAAATAAAAGAAGCAGCAGAGGCCACAGCCAGGTCTAAATTGATTACCTGAGTCAAGTTTCAGGTCACCTACAAACCACCAAAGCCTGTAAGGAGTATCTCCTGATCAAATCAATTCAGCTGAGCTTCTGGGGATGAAGCTTGCTTTCCCATCACACTCCTTAATTTTTCAAACTTAACATCATGCTTCAAATTTTCAAGTGAAGGAATTCTGCCTGCAGCAATTTTGGGTGAACAATCCCATAACACCTTTCTGACTTCCAGAGCAAAGGCTTCCTCCTCTAGTTGTCCCTAAGTACAGACAGCCCCAGAAGGACAAACAACACATCTGCAAATAAGTTCATAGAAAGACTTTCCATTTTACACATTCCAACAGAGCCTGGAAACATCCTAATGTGCTCAAGGAATGAGTAACTGAAGATGGGAAGCCTTGGCAGGGTCTGATTGATATGATGGCATGGTGAAAATATAGCAGAAATGAGCACTGCTACTTGATTCATTTTTTATTGCGGCCCGGCTTGCTGAAAGCAGTGCACCACTTCTAGCTGTTCCAGATGCTGTATACCATCTTTGTAACTGAGGACAGTGAAGGGACACAGTATTCCACCCAGATATCTATTTTGGCCTGAATAGCCTAAAGCCAGATTACCCTTCTATGCTTCTTACTTACATTTCATATTGAGCAGATATTCTTTCCCCCCCCCATATGACTCCACTTTCTCACTGCTAGCACAGACAGAACAAGCAAGAAAATAAAGGTTTCATTATGACTATTTCTAAGTCACAACTGGATGTACTGATTCCTGGGACATCCAGTTGGTGCTGCCTCTTCATCAGGGCATCTCATAGTGTTACTGTCTAGCCCAATAAGAGGCTCATATTAAAAACTCTAGTTGGTTTAGTGAGCTAGATAAAACATAGCAATCATTTTTACCATATAGCTGTTTGGTGCTCCACAAAAGCTGGCTGTAAAAACCTACACTGCTTAGATAACTGGCTATCAGTTTTGACCTTCAGAGGTGAGGTTATAGAAAACTGTATAAATATTAAAATTAGAGGTGAGGCTGAACTGCAAAGTTCATACTCAGATCTCATATCAAACTCGCCCAACACTTCAGTGCATTGGGAATGACTGATTTGGTTTGGGACCATCTCTAATTAAAAAAATATATGTGTATAATAATCTCACATCATTCCCACTGCTATTTTTGCTATGTACCTTGCCCTAGGTCTCTCTCACTTATTTCAGAAGCCTGAGTCATACATTTGGGCTTTGGAGAATTGAGAGTTACAGTACGGGTAACTCTAGCTCATAATGAATATATAGTATCCTTAGGAGAGTCCATGCACAAGCGAAAAGCAAGAGAGAAGAAAAATACAGCTGCAGTGAGAGTCTACACAAAAGCTGGCAGACAAAAAATACAACTAAAGTGAGCAACTCTCTCTGTAGCTAGGAGGCAGAGAAAATGCAACCAAGATGTTCTCGTGGATAAGCAGTGGAAGAAACAACAATAAGCTGGAAAGGGGCATCAGAGAGGCATGAATGAGGTGACTAATTTATTCAAGAAGACAGGAGAGAGCACTACCTATTTCTACCCATGTGAAGTTACTCTGGGCCCATCACTTTGGATCTGTGTGCTTCTCCCCACCCTTTGAATCAAGAACTACCTCCCTCACCATGGGCCTGCAGCAGGGTTCCAACTTCTTGTGGGTCTGCAATGTTATGCTAACACTGGGTAAAACAAAGAAACATTCTGGCATATATAATGCAAGTCCATGATCCAAAGCGATAGCACAGCGTAATGCCACTTTAGTCAGTGGAAGGACAGTTAGGGAGCTAAACCACCATAAGTAAAACCCCATGAGCATGAAATCAATCGAGTTCATTAGAAACATTGCATCTCACCAGTCTTTGCTGATGATAAATTAACTGCTGCCTGTCAATAGCCAGAGACCAAGCTGGGTAAAAGAATCCATGACAGAGTAATTTTTCTTATCACCTGACAGTTCATCTAGATTTGAGGAAACAATTCCAATAATATGTGGAGCTTCACAAACAGACTGAAAGCTTCAGTTAAGAGTTTCATCTTTAGCCATCATGGCTAATTCTTTTCTTTTCTACCCTACAGCAATAGTTACATTTATATCACATGAGACAGAATATCAAAATCAGTCTAGCCTAAAATGATAAGATTCACAGGTAGGATTACCACAAGCCAGACCCTTCCCTGATCAAAAATCTCCATTTATTTAACAGAACAGATTCACATCAGGTCAGGATCTTCCCTGGTAATTATTTTTATGTTACCTGAAAAGCTGAAAATATCACTAAAAACATTCTCGGTAAGGATGTTTTGGTGTCTTCAGGAAAAGGCAATTTATGTTTGAGGAGAGTGAATCGGACAGAAAACTGATTTATTTTTCCTACAATGTTGAGATTATCTTTTTACATTTCCCATAGCACACTGATTTTTTTGTAAACTATCCCAAAAGGATTTCAGTTTTCTAAGAGAAAACAAAAGCTTCCTAAATGAAGTATGTGCATTCTGAAAACACATCATAATTTTTTAAAAAACTACTTCCCCTTAAAAAATTGATAAGAATTTTCCAAACCAATCCTACTACTATGTAATATGTAAAGAGAGCCAGTAGTTGGTAGGCAGCTTCTTGGAGTTTTCTCAATACACAGTGCAGTGTGTAAATGATCAAAAAGAATTGTAAGAGGGAGGCAATTCATGATTAGCTTACTGTAACACAAATTGATGATAGACGAAAGGAGGAGAATGTATGGTATAAGTAATAGGGGCCATAAAAAGAGTAAAAAATAATAATAAATAAAGACACTGAATTTCAGCAGAGATAATTTGTGTAGACATGCAAAAAGTGTTCACTGAAATCAATGGAATGAGGCAACGGAGGTAAAGGACACAGAGGAGAAATGGAAAGTGTTCCTAGGTAAATTAATGTATACCCAAAGGGCTGTGAGCTACCTAGCAATAAATATGTTTAGAGTGGGGAAAAAGAAGCAAATGGATGACCTATGTAGTGAAAAGAGTAATCGAATGTAAAGAAGAGGCACATGCAAGGAGTAAAAACAGATCCAGAGGAAGGAGAAGATGATTATAAATGTTCAGGACTTCTCAATAGGATTATTAAAAGATGGTGGGAACATGCTGATTGTTACAATGCGTAATCAGGTAGGAAAGGGGAAACAGGGAAGAGGAAGAGGAGAAAAGCATAGATCTGAGTAAGAAGAATGGTGTCAGGTGACTGAAAAGTGCCCAATGTTTGCTGCCAGCTTATTATTGCGGCAGTATTTTGCTTTTTAATACTGTTGATGGTGTAAAAGCCAGAATTCAATCCCTACTGAAACTGATCTTGCTTAGAACAGATTTAAAAAGTGGTAAACTGTTATTTTGTCCTGTAAAATATTACAGACCCTCAAGAACATACCACAGACATAGGCGTGCTGTTAGCAACAATTTAAACAGGAGGACACTTCTGCTCATCCCCTTTCTGCTCTCCCATTCCTGCACAGTTTCAGCAATGGCTGTGAGGCAAGAGTGCAAGGGAAATCAACGGGAAAAGTCATGTCCTTTTCAGTGAGGTCAGGGGTTGTAAGCATCAACAGTTAATATTCTCCAGTCATGCCAGATTATGCTAAGGTTTTTGACACTAAAATTGTAATGATGTTTCTGCATAGAAAACCTCTGCCATACCAAATGTATGGGCAGTGGGAGCCATGTAGCTCTCACGTGAGGACTGGAGTCTTATCTTAGTTGGATGGTACCTTAGAGAGACCTATTTGCTATCTCTCTTGGCAAGTTACCTGAGCTTGCAGGCCCAGAAGCTGAGCAGAAACTGATCTGAAAGGAATTTCTGTAAGCAGTTTGATGTCAGTGTTTAGGAAATGTGGGGTTTTTTTCTTTTTCACTGTAAGAATCTAATCTTTCTGTGTTAGGAAGAAAAAAAAAAAGACCGTCTAAGCCCTTTAGGAGACATTAAAATATTGGAAATAAAAAAAGAAAATAATTTCTGGATGTGTTAAGAGATACAAAAGAATTTAGGACTAAAAAGAATCAGGAGAAATTATTCTACTTCTGTATTAGAAACTAATACCACATCAAGGCTACATTGTGAAGATCTGGCTAGCTTATTACGGAAAAGACTACCGGTAGACAAAGAGGAGGTGACATTGATAGGAATCAAACTGAAAGGGGATCAAACCTTTTAGTTATTCAACGGAAAGTTAGGCAAATGGTATCTGAATTCTCCTGTCAAGTCACAAGTGTTTGGTAGCTTTTATACAGCAAAAAAAAATAGCAGAGATCGTAACAGATAAATGACAGAAGTTTACTGAGCTGAACACCATTCAGAATTAGAGAGGACACTGCTGAGCTAAACAACAAGTGTCAGATTAAACACCATGCATGTTCATAACAAGCGATGAATTAAACTAAATATGGTCTCTAAGAGCTGGCTGTGCAGTGCAGATTTCATGGCATGTCTGACAAGGTCACACAAAATGTCTGGTAGAACAGCAGATGTTCTGCTTCTCTGCATCCTGTTACCCACAAGTCCAACAAGCAGCTTACACAGGTTTTGGGTCAGCCTCTTCCCAGTATCACACACGCATCCCAGAGCATTTCAAGCCACAGGATGGGAACTGCTGTGCTATGCACAACTCTCCTGCCCTGACTTCACCAATCTGGTGAGCTTTTTCTTTTTCTCTCATCTGCTCACTCTCATTGTTCCTGGTCACTCAGTGCTATGGAGGAGATAGCCACCTACTCCACAGCTCCTGCCCTCAAAACCAGTTTTTTAATCTCACTTCACATCTCCCACCTCATCTTTTCCGCAATGGCATCAGAAACCACTTCTCCCTCTGACTGGATCCCAGGCTGTTCATCCATCTCTGTTTATTTCATTCTTTTAAAAGTTACAGGCTCTTCAGTGATGATGTTTAGAAGTTGTTTGCAGGTTCACAGACTTTCCTCCTTCCTTGTTTTTAAATCAATGTTTTGGATTCCCTCCCAAGGGGAATTTGACTGCATTGATTATTTATTTATTTCCTCATTTATCTTTTAGGAAAACAATAAATAGCTTTGGCTGTTAAGGGTAGAATAATCCCTTGATTTATGACCTGGATTAAGGGATATATTGGAAGCAATATGTATTGCATAAAGTCAGAAGGGGAAAAAAAGGAAGTGTTAATACTTCCAAATATATATTAACAATGTTTTTCAAAGCCAGTTCTGAATATTTTGATTTTTGCAGGCTCCAGTGTGCAATGCCTCACAGAAACAATTGAAAAGGCTAATCAAATGAGGGGAAGGAAACAGATCTAACTGTCACTTTGGTAATTTTTTTCAATCTTCATTAGAAAACAAAAAGAAACTAAACCAAAAAAAGCAAAATTGTTATGAGGTCAAAAATCTGCAAAGTGTCAAGCAAGGGTAACCACAATCTAGGTTAGTTTGCAGAAAGACTGATACCACGCCTTGAAGAGAAAAAAATTCCCATTCAGTTAAATGGAGGATTCCAGAAATTGGTGATAATATCTACTAATCATTCCTTCATCAAAGCAGGGATGGAAGGAGAAATTGCAGCATATCATTTAAATTAATGTCTTCCTGTGTTTCTCAAAGTTGAGAGTAAGAAGAAGATGCAAAATATGACATGTTAGAGTACAAGTGACATGTAAAGCAGGATGTGAAAGCTCGTAAGAAACACCACCATAGCTAAAGGAAAAGCAGCTTAGGTTTCATACTCCAAAGCAGGATATTTAATTTCCATAAAGCGTTCTGCATCCAGCTTCTGTATCACACAAAAGAGCATCTATTCATACCTTATTGCCCTACTGCAGAAGGACTTGCTATGTAGCTGTCATCGTGCCATAAGCTCTCCTCTTATATGGAAAACTAGTTTTGCCCCCTCTGTTGCTACAAAGGGGTATAATGCTTACATTACTTAATTTATGTTTTTGGAGGAATTTAATGTTTTGATGAAGAGTTCCCTAGAACTTCATAATTGTATGAAGAGATCAATCACTCATTCTTTACAAGCTCTGGGTAGGCTTCAAAGGGGGAAAAAGAAAATAAAAGACAAAATCAACATCCACTGATTCAATGGCTGGAAAAAATATTGATCAGTTGGGCCATTCTCTAAGCTCATTTCATTCTCTGTGTGAAAGAAAACAGCAGTCTTCTAGGAATAAAAGATACTCTAAAGGCAGCATCTTAATGCATTTCCACAAAGGGGCATGCTTTCAATCCTTAAGGAGCACTTTAAGTCCTCATTTTTTAAGCCATCATTTTAATACAGCTTTTGCATGGGCACATAATTATTGCTTTATACTGCAGTACCAGCTAGACGCAAGAAATAAAGTTCATCCGGGCTAGGTGCTGTGCTAACATTAAGCCATACCCTGGCTTCCCACTGAGGGGCTGTCAGTCTAAATAGCAAAAAAAGGATAAAAAGAGAGGATATATTTGGGAAGCCATTTCACAGACATTGAGCAGAACCACTGAGAGGCTGAATGACCTGCCCAGGGTAACACGAGGGACTTGATTCCAGACAAGATACAATGCAGATTTCCCAAGCCAGTGACTAACATAGAAAACATCCTTCCTTTCCATTGCAGCTATGCTCACGTTTCCAGTAACACCTCAAAAAAGGCAGAGTTTTAGTGGCAGGCACTTCCATTTCTTAGGAGTCAGTGGCAAGTCAGAATTATAAATAGGAGGCTGGGCCATAAAAGTCCCATCTCTCTTTTGTTTCTCAGAAAAACCAGAGACATCTTCAGTCCAACTGTGATGTGTCATTTTGTCAGATGGTGTCACTTGGCACTATGGAGCAGGCAGAGCCTGTGTGACTCAGCACTGAAGCACAGAAGAGCACCTGGCAGTGCATGAAAAGAGGGAGGAATCTGGAGAGAGGGAGACACTTCATTTTAAAAGGACCTTAATATAAGCTTTTGCCTCTGGAAGAACACATCACATCTCTTTCCACAAAAGCCATCTGACTTGCTCCATCCCCACAAAAGAACCCTTCTGCACAGCTGGAGTGCTAATTAGAGTAGTGCTTTTAGGTCCTAACTAACCACACGTGTTGTGGCTCTGCCCCAGGAATAATCAAGAGCTAACTAATGCTTTTGAAATGTTACAGTCTAAATTAACAAGACTAAGCCATGAAGCATAAGCAAGAAGAGTCAGGAATTAACTTTGGGTCATGCAGTTGCCTTCAGAGGAAAGGTCCCCTGGCCTTCAGGAAAATCCTGACCTGCTTGGTCATTTTGGCCCGGGAACGCAAAGGCAGAAACGTGATGGTGAGATCTCTCTGTTTCCAGTGGTGCCTCACAGAGTTTTTAGTGGCACCATGGTATAATACAAGTGCTGAACTGGAACATGAACTCCGTGGTCATAGTGTGCACCCTTTTAAAGTGGAAAGACAGGAAGCAACATTTGTTAATAGTGTGTGGGAAGAAATTCTTCCTGACAGTAATGGGCTCTCAGCTCTTCCTATTAAAAGCAGAGCAGTGTCTGAAATAAGCTTCAAAGCACCAAGTTCAGGGAAGGATATCCACTTCACAGAAGAGGAGAGGAAATAGGAGGAAGCAGAACAAATGTGAAATCCCCTTTCCCTCTCAAGCTCTTCTCTCGCTGATGTTCCCTGCAGCCATTAGTAGGGACAGGAACTCGAAACCAATCTCTCTTTCACATCCTTCTTAGGCAAGATCACTGCTCCTTGCTTGACTTTGAGAAACCACCTTTTAAAATCACAGCTAGAGACAAAAGCCATGAGGTGATCTGTCCATCACAGCAAGTCATTCAGGACAAACTGCAGCTTTTCACATTTCAGCCACTGGTTAGATATTCTGACGCCTTGTGGCTCACGTTGGTGGGTCAAAAGATTATGTGATAATACATTTTGATTGGGTTTCTTGGCTATTCAGTCCATCCACGACCCTAAATCTCTGGTTCTTATTGAAATGGAGGAACACTATCCATTATAGTGGATAGCGTTCTCTGCATAGGCTCTGCCAGGGAGGGAGAGAAGTAGGTGTCTACCTGCGCTGCAGTTCAGCATTGCAATTACAGGAGACATTAGTTTCCATCATCTAGTTTGTAGCAGTAGCTATGACAATACAGAAGCGCAGGCTGTGGTGTGGTAGCAAGCCAAGAAAGTACCCAGAATCCCAGCGCTGACTTTCAGACTCTGTGCAGTTCTTCTTTCATTTTTGTTGCTACCTGCACTTGCTAAATTAGATCTAAAGCAAATATAACTACATGAGCTGCAAACATACCTTGGGAATGTGGAACGAGCATACCCTCAGGCAGGGGAATGTTGGGAATGAGAACAACCTTTGGTAGCAATGTTCGTTTCTAAAAATAAGTGCATCACAGCTGACAATAAGCATTTTTGCAAAGTATTGCTTTCAGATCTTAGATTGGAACAGCTGGATGCTCACTCTTTTCGCTTGTAGAGTCAGTCTTTGGATTTCAAGAAACACCTAACCCAAAACTCATCAGCTACTAGAAAACCGACTGTTAAAGTTTTTAATGTTTGGAAGAAATGTTTGCAAATTCATTAATTTCAAAATAACTTTATCCCTCCAAACAGAGATAGGTGAACTTTATTCTGAATGCTTTTGTGAACATCTCTTCAGATTAAACCTGTGAAATCTTGCAAATTTGGCACTTTTTGCTTGCTTGTTTCCTTCTGAGATTTCAGTGTTTGCTGCTTTTTTTTTCTGAACTACTTGGAAATATAGAAAAAGAGAGAAAATATCGGAAGTTTTTCAGCCATGGATAATAATGCATTTCAGGCCTGGGGTGAAAATTTAGGTCAGTTCTAATTTAATCTGAACCAGTTCATCCACCTCTATCAGCAACCCAGGGCAGGATAAGCTGCAATAGCCAGTATACATAGGAAAGGGAAATGACTATTGTTACAGATAAGGATTGTATCATAGAAACCCTGGATTTATAGCTAAGAGAGTGGCAGTGTTTCTCTGTATATGTGCTTGCACAGTTGCACTTTTGATTGGTAAGAGAATTACATCTATAGTCCTTGTTTGCTTGGTGCTGGATTGTGGATTTCTTATTATTTCTCCAGCTCTGCTTGCACTCATGGACCACAATTCAGATTGCAGTGATGATTAGCAATATTGCCTTACATGAGAGCTAAAGTGCTACAGACAAAGCCAAAATCTGTGTTACAAAGTAAAGAAAAACTTAATTCTTGTTACTACTATGTGTTGATTTATCTCCTTCAGTTCCTTTATCTTTTTATTTTGGTGAGAAAAAGAATGTTTAAAAAGTTAAAAACAAGAGCTAAAAATAGTAAAAAATATAAAATGAAAACTGAAATTCTGTGCTTATACATAAACATAACCAAAGGCACACATATATTTCTTGAATATGCAAATATCCTTGGCATGCCTACATACGGTATTTTGGAAATACTATCTTTATACATTCAGAAATAAAAGGAAATTAATTTTTGTCGCTAGTCTTTTTTAATCTGTGTTGTTAACTAAGATACTTTACTTACATTTTTCTACAATCTTTTCTTTCTGTGTTCTCACACCAAATCTACACGTAGCAATACTAAGCAGAGATTTTCAACGCTGATCTCAGAGCAAAGCCCCAGCACAGTTAATGCACTAAGCCCTTGTTTCTGTGCAGAGGCCGATGCTGGGGCAAACCATACAGGCTGAACAATCACCTCCATAGGCAAAGAAGTCCTTCTACTCCTAAGATGGTTGACCTCGTAGGATAGGAAGGATTTCATCAACACAGTCTGTGGGAAGCATGTCCTCTGTTGTGGAACAGGCTTTGATCTGCAAGGCTGACAGCTAAGAGAGTTTGGGTAAACAATATTCTATAATTTAAAATCCTCATTTTTGTGCAGTGATGAAAATGCAATAAACTGTGATAGCCCTCCATGCTAGCACTTTGCCAGACATCAGACACATGTTCTGGTACATGTGTAATGTCTATAGAACAAAGAGGTTTCAACCTGAAATCCTACAGTTTGATTTCAAGCAGTGTGCATGTATATATATCAACGATTAGCCTTGTTTGTTATTGTTCTTATTAAGGATTAATTTTTCTTTGAGCAAAACAAACCAGGACTCAACATCCTTGCACCACATTGCACTTTTGTTCTCCTATCCAAGAGGTTTTCCTTAGCATATTGTGTATCCATCTCAGAAACAAAATTTTCTTTAAGAAAGCACAGATTATGCCACAGATGCCTTCACTGATGGGTGAGAAGAATCTGGACCTTGATTTGTTCAAGCTTGGCTGCAGGCAGGGTGCTACACTACTTTGGATGAGTGTTGTAGATAGAAAGAAAAACAGTCTTCACATTGCGTATGATCCATGTGCGTGCTGGAAGAGCACTCACAGCCCATTTGCTGTGGAATAGGACAGGACAGGCAGTGTCTGGATCTGTTACTCCAGCCCTTACTGTGGCTGCCAGTTCTACTGCATGGTCCTATCAGAATGATTTTCACAGCCCTTAAAAACATGTACAAGCCTCTGTTTTCTCCTAAGCTCCCAGCAGTTACTGAAGGAATTTTGCTTAGTGCCTCCATGTTCTTCATAAGAAAGCACAGTTCTTGCAGCAAAATTACTTTTCTTAGAGGTCTAGGGTGCTCTTATTCAACTCTTAGCAAATCAGTGTCAGGGAAATAATACAGGAAATTAATTTTTATGCTTTGATTATTCATGTTTTCTGTAGGATCAGAATGATAAAGCAAGACAATGCCCATTTCTTTTGGTAATGGTCTCTTGATTGGTGTCCAAATATTTGTAAAGCATCTGAATTTTCTTAGGCAGAGGTCCCTGACAAAACTTACTTCCGTGAGTCAGACCAATGTTGTTATGTCTGCTGTCACTTTTTTGTTGTTTTGAATTACTGTTTTGAATCTTTGAGTCACTGAGAGTCACTGAACAACTATTCAGCTATTTCTGACAAAAATGAGATGTCTACCGCTCCTACACCATCTTAGTTCTCCAGTAAGAGCTGGATGTTCAAATGGTGCAATGGGTGAAACATGTATCCAGTGAGTCCATTCTCACTTTATACATATATTTTCTTTGAAATAAAAATATCTGAAAAAGCATACATGGTGTTACTTTGTGGTGCTTTCTTTACATTGTCACGATGCAGGCTAATGTTTTGCTTCAAGGACAGGAAATTGCAGTAACAATGTGCCATCACATAGGTTTTGCATCACATAAATTGGCATCCCATTGTATTAATTTAAAACATGCATATATCGCTGTGTAGGATTCACTTATGATACTAAACTTTTGCTGTCCATTTGTTTCCAATTACCATTTTTGACACATAGTATTTTTCTTTTGCAACTTAAAGAAAAGAAATCCCAGGCTAACGTAGTTGTGAAGGCTGAGGCCTGGAGGTGTGGATGGAAATCTCAATAAAAATAGTAAAGAAATGTTTATTGCCATTCACGGGCTTTGGATCAGTTACAATTTGGGTTTCACAGGATGTTCTTTTGTTCAGAAACATTCTAGTGTAATCCACAGCTAGAGGCAAAAATGTCCATTATGAACCAATGTAAAGTCACCAAATTGATTTCCTGCTGTATTTTTAATGACATCTTTTGCAATTGCAGCCAGTAACCTGAGCCATAGGGGCCATTGGTATCCTAGGTATTAAGCAGAGCCATGGAAACAGCATATGTTAAAATACTCAGGCTCCAAACAAACAAGGTAGACATAAAGCCAGGAAGCTTAAAAAGTATCTTCTAGGTTCTTTAACCTCAAGCAACTAATACATAATAGTGACTCAATGATTTCAGACCCTGAAAATACTTACTATGAAAGTGGATCCTTAACTTCTATTAATGTCTTAAATGCTTTTTCAAAGTTTTACTTTAGCAGGTTTGCATAAATTAATACCAGAATTTAGTTCCAGATAGAGGCTGCAAACAGAGACCTAGAGACAATATCCTTGATAGTTTCAAAAAGCTACTGGGCCACTGGCAAAACAAAATATGGGTCTTGTGTCTCAGAGCACAGCCAATAAATTAATTCAGGAAAGGTGCCACTATTTTATAAACTGCATATGCGTGTATTTGAGGTCTTTCAGCCTTAACTTGTACCTAACACTAGCACAGAGACCTGTAAAACTTCCTCCTCTCCTAAGTAACACTTGAAAGACTTCTTAATTTAAACCAATTTTTAAAACAACATTATTGCCTTAATAAGGGTGTCTATTTATTTACACTGGTTTTTAAACATCGGATTGTATTTAAGATATAAAAACATTTTTAGAGTGCACCACACAGATAAATATACATATATCTTTATCTCTACCTTGAAATAACAGGCCATTTTGTTTTAGTATAAAGCACCATGAAAGTGCTAAGAGAACACAGTATGAATAAAATTGCTATTTGCATTTCTTCAGCTATCATGATAATTTCTTTCATCAAGTTTTCATGTGAGATATTGATTAGATTATTCCCTGCCCCTTGCTAGGTCAGTAAAATGAAAGATGGTGATATGTAGTCACTATGAAGAAGGATTTCACAACCAAAGTGTGAATTGTTTCCTGGTAGAGTTCTGTCTTAGGCAGCTCTCTTTCTATCAATCATGGTGACTGACTTGACAGTCCAGATTCCTTTTAGGAAAGGGGCTGGTGTGCCATTACTATGACTGACCAAATGTAGTGACGAAAGAAGTTTCCTGGAAAAATGCAGGAACTTTGGAAATCACTATTTTCTTCTCTAAAGGAAAAAGTCAACATCAAATATACATACACACACATATATATATATACACACAAATATATGTATGTTAAATGTGAAAACTGAGACTAAAATGAAACCTTTCAAATGATGTTTTGAAATGTTGAAAGTATAGCTATTTCAAAATGAAATATTTGTTCTTCATTTCAGCATTTGTGAAGAAATATTACTATGACAATTGCTGATATTTAAACCTTTCTTATCCCATTTTGATAAGAAAACATATGTCAAAATACCAACTTTTCTCATGGGATAGGGATTTTGAACAGCTCTATTCAGTGTCATTTTCAGCAGCTTTTACTCTGATGTTTGTATCTGTCTTCAAAACAACTGCTGTTGGTTTTCTACTGTTCAGGAAAAAAAAGCATGGAATCAGGAGATGAGGAAGTGTGCTGGTTTTGGCTGGGATAGAGTTAATTTTCTTCACAGTAGCTACTATGGGGCTATGTTTGGATTTGTGCTGAAAACAGTGTTGATAACACACTGATGTTTTAGTTGTTGCTAAGTAGTGCTTATACTAAACCAAGGACTTTTCAGCTTCCCCTGCTCTGCCAGGTGCAGAAGAAGCTGGGAGGGGGCCCAAGGGCTGTTCCATACCACACGGCGTCATCCTCAGTATATAAAGCTGGGGAAGAAGACGGAAGGGGAGGACGTTTGGAGTGATGACATTTGTCTTCCCAAGTAACCGTTACAGGTGATGGAGCCCTGCTTTCCTGGAGATGGCTGAACACCTGCCTGCCCGTGGGAAGTAGTGAATGAGTTCCTTGTTTTGCTTTGCTTGCACACATGGCTTTTGCTTTCCCTATTAAACTGTCTTTATCTCAACCCACGAGTTTTCTCACTTTTACTCTTCTGATTCTCCCCCATCCCACCGTGGGGAGTGAGCGGCTGTGTGGGGCTTAGTTGCCAGCTGGAGTTAAACCACAACAGGAAGGGACTTCACTAATTAATCTAATACGTTCTCCTCAGTATTATGTAAACCTGATATATGTGTTTTCTTATCAAAAATTACTCTTTGACACAATCTGCTTTTTCCCAGATTGGCAAGAGTCATGGTGTATCATTCTAAACTTTTACTTGCTCTTTCATCACCAAGGAAGGATTCACCTCACCTAATCTGTTGTTATCTGAAAGTTAGGCACCTCGTTGAAACTAATGACCCATTCTCTGTCAATAATCACAGCACAGAAAGAGTTGTCTATCTTCCCTCAATATCAATAGGCACTGACAGAGAAAGATTTATCCATTGCAGAGCACACAGAAGTACTCACATATCCCAATGCTAGTTCTCTCCTCTGATTATCATGGGAAAAGTAGATGAGCTTAGATGCTTACCCTGAGGTTAATTCTCACTTATGTCTTCACTAGACGCGTTCATTTTATGTACTAAAGAATGATGTGACTTTTACTGTGGGGTTCAGTATTAGCATCTTTTACCTTTCTGTATCTCCTTTCACCTGAGAACTTAGTGCTTCATAACCCCTAACTGGGAGTAAGATATGACTTTTTTTATAGTTAGTCAGACCAAATATTAAATTGAAATGGCATCACAAAATTTAACATTCAGCCTTTTGCTACTGATGTTAATCAGAGTAAGGGACAATTAAGGGAGAAGGAGACAATGGAATTAAAATATCTTACATCACCTTTTACATAAGAAGTTAATAGCAAGATGTCCATCCACAAGCAAGTCTCCTCAAATAATAGAATTAACACTTTAAAAGAGAATGTTCATGAAGGCTGAAAGGCCGCAAGTGAGCAGGATCAGTCAATATTAAGCAGTGAAACAATAACTGAAGAATGACATAGGATGTGAAAGGGAGAAGTAAGCCTGAATTCATAAAAGAAAGTTAGATCCCTACAGCCTTCTTGATTCTTTGTGATCAACATGAAGTAAGTGAACTGACAACTCATTCTGCTTTTGAACATCCTTTTCTCTACCATCCTGAATCATAGAGGAAAAGATCTATCGCAATGTTGCAAGCTACAGCAGCTTTGTACCCTTTGGCTCTGTTCAATGTTAAACATATAAGTAGCTCCAGTGAGATCAAACAACATTTAACAAATCAGGACTTCAGGACATGTATTGTTTAGTATACTACAGAAGACTCTGGACTGTAGGAAAACCATGAATTAATCAACTTTTTTTTCAGATGAGGCAGAAGAAAGAAAGGAAAAAAAGTGAAGACATTCTAGAGCATTGAACTATATGAGTGGATAGCTTAGTGAAATTCAGTGTTGATGGACCTGCCTGAGAAGGATCAATCCTTGTCTACTATGCAGATTCTAAATTCAAGCTACATTAGTTTAACATATGAGGGAACACGAAGAACAGAATACTGTCATTTGATAAAAAAAGTGGTGCAGATTGACCTCTGAATCTGGGAATCATCTCGGTTACTCTACCTCACAAGCAAAATATGAATGTCTAGATACTGGCAGTAAAGATTCACAGATGTTTGATTTTTATCAGAGGAAAGATGGACAAAATGACTACTGGAAAGCTAAAGACAAGAGGAAAAGACAGAACAGACTTCTATGTACTAATAGGTGGTATGCCCAGATTTCACTGAGTTGGCTTTTTTATTTCTTTCTTTTTAGTAACATAAGCATGAGTGGAAAACCAGCAAATATGAGAAATTGCATATCTTAAAACTGTTAAAATTGGGTTAATCTTCCATGCTAAAAGTAATTTTCATGCATTTCTGCAATATGAAAACTTCCCTATACATGACTTTTTTGAGATTCAGGTAACATTTGGTCATTTATTTGGTCAATGAAACAGCAACAGAGATGCTGAGACAGAAACAAAGATCCATGCTTCGTGGCCTAAGTCAAACACTAACCAAGTCTGAAAGGAAAATAGAAAAGATATTTTAAAATAGTTTGGAGATGCTTAGATTCCTATAAATGTTGCACATGTACCACCCTATAATATATCAGTAAGTATCTTGATGGTGGTGGATGTATAATCTTATTCTCTATCATTCTCTATCTCAGCCTGAAAGTTAAGAGAAGCATTTAAGAGGAAGTCTATTTAAGAGCACACCCCTTTGATGAATTTCACTCAAGTGCTGTCGATGGAAAGACTTGCACTTTGTTCTTTCTGGGAAGTCAAGATGCTTTTTGTTTGTTTGTATCTTTTTTAAACCACCAAATTTAATTGTTTGTTTCTCTGACTGTAATGAAATAAGAAGATAATGAGTTTTTCATTGTTCACTAATTGTATACTAAAGATGAGACACAGTCAGCCAACTGTAAATTGCTGCTTTACTGTAATGTTTGGATATTTCAGTGCAAATAGTCACAAATACATCTGTTCCTGCATAAAGTGAAACGTCTGTGTTATGAAAACAAGCTGATGTAGAGAGCAATAAAAAAATAACTATGATGACTTCTGTTGATTAGGATTTGGTATATTGTTTGAGTCGCTTTTGACACCTCAGAAAAACGCTTGCATGTTTCAGCACCATAAAGACAGGCGATATTTCAGCAACTTTTCTTGCTCTATAGTATTTAGAATTGCAAACCTGGAACTGATATTCACAGATAATATAAATCCTAAGATCTAAGTAACTTTGCAATGCAAAATGACAAAACCTGTTAAGGCTCAACAGGCATCATCTTTTCCTTATCTTGGTTATTTCTAAAAATAAAGGCTCCCAAGGTGAGTTAAGCATCACTTATGTTAACTTTGAATTTCCTGGCATGTGTGTGTTCTCAATTTTTTTCTGCCTGTTTTGGGAATGGGCTAGATTTAACATTCTAATCTGATCCAAAGTTCCCTGAAGGACCCAGATAAAAATTTTAACCCTATTGAGTTTAACGGCTTTGGTATTGATATAGAAGTGAGTAGGATTTCATGTTAAACCTTTCAATCAGATCATCCATAATGTATACGTTTCAGTTCAGAGGCAGAAAAGGACTGTTTAATCAGCAAGCCCATTTCTCTGTGGAACAGGGAAGTGTCAGTAGCCAATGCTTCATAATGGACTTGATCCAAAACTCACAGAAGAAAAAGAACAGACACATGTAAGAAAAACAGCAGGCTTTTGTAGACTTTTGGTGACTTTGACAATATTCAGTATGACCACTGTTCAGAAATATACCGCTTCTTGCTAACAGCTCAGCTCCCTTTCATAAAATACACAACCTACTTCATTCTACAGAGAAACATATTTAGTAGTTATTTAGTGATCACAAGGTATTGTAGCATGATTTCATAGTAGTAAAAAAAAGGTATCTAATTTTAATTATGATCTTCTCAAGCATTATTTGCTGTCCAGCTTTCCCACTGGGAAACAGTAAAAAGGACGGAATTTGAAAACAATAAATTCTGCATATATTGTACCATGGGAAGGCAGTAATCTTAGCTCCAGCGGGCCTACATCTATATACACCAGTTGCATTTGTCCTGCCATTAACCATTCTGCAACACAGCACGGCATGGCAGCTAGCAGGGCTGGGAGCAGAACTGACATCCAGCTGCCTAATGCATGAGATAAGCCATTCCGCATGCTCTCTGCCTTCACCTGTGAGCTTGTGTCTGCTCCCAGCTCATCTGAGACCAGCAGAACGATTACTGGGGAATGCCTTGTGGGGATCATTGGTTAAAAAACATATTGAAAAAACAAATTGGTTTAGGGAAACTGGAAGTATAGTACATTTTGCTCAAGTTAGGCTGTGAACATTTTGGCTTAGCTGATTTTTTTAGATTATTATTATTTAAGTGTATTTTGAGTTCTGGCTATGTAAACTTACACACACCAATCTTTTTTTATGGGTCACACAATTTGCACAAAAGTCTGGGTGATTTGGCAATGCCTTGCCTGCCATTGTTTATTTATTTTCTGAGCCCTTCCACCTTTGTTCCACCTCATTAAGGAGAAAAATGAACGTAGAGACAGTTCACAGTTTGGAAACACCTGTGTGATAAGCCCATGCTGGCAGGCCCATTGTTATATTTCGTATTATTTTATATTCATATCTATTAATATACATCTTACCTATAAATATGTATATTTTAGATATATTTATATTTATAGGCCACATCTGTAGTCACTGGCATCTAGTGCATTGCTTTGGTGAAGAAGGGGCTCAGGAAGGTCCAACTGACAAGGAAGGCTAACTAGTTGACTGAGAATTAGAAATCTATGTAAAAAGCAGGTGCCTAAATGTTTTTTAAGAATCAGAACAAACTAGGGGGCCAGGCGATCACTGTTTTATTTACTACTAGCCCCAACTGCAAAGATGGTCTTGGGGCCATCTCTGAGTGTGTTGTTGGGAAAAGTGATACTACTTCTCCTAGGATTTATTAGTTCATCAAGGCCTTTCCTTTGAGTCCTTTTGACCTAATGAACATTCAGCTTATATCAGTCATTTTGGGCTTCAGCCCACAGTTGCAGCTCTTATCCTCAGAGCATTGAAGAAGCAAAGCTTCTCCAGCAGAAGCACCTCCAGCAGAAGAGATCCTGGGTTCAGAACCAAATACCCCTGTTCTCTGGCAGAGGCTGCTGCTGCCTGTGACTGAAGAAAGAATGTACAAAATATTGGATTGGTGCTCATCATTATATCCTTGAAGCAGGCAGAAAAAGAAATTAATAAACTTAACACCATGAAGAAGAAAAACAAACATAAGGTCTTAAAAAGCAAGGAACAGAAATCACATTAAATCCAAGTCCACATACACCTGAACTCTTTTCCTTGTGTTTGGGGTGGAGGGCTGAGAGGAAGAACACACATCCATGCACGTTTCTCCCCAAATGAAAGCTTTGCAAAGATCCCATCAAATAATCCAGGAATCTCCAGGAGATAGAATATATGTTACAGAGGGTAAAGATCAAGCAGCTCTGAGAAAGAGACTATTCAGAATTAAACTGCACAACCATTTTAGATGCTTCCTCATTATTAATAACATTATAATAACAGTGGTGCCTATGCATTGTATTTCTAAATGTGTGTGCGTTTAGTACTTGCAGTGGCCATTGCGGTTGCTCATAATAAAACAGACCAACATATTTTTTTTCACCAATTTTCATCTAGCTTATGTACATTTCTCGTTAAGATTCTGCAGTGACTAGAACTAGTATTTTCTGAATTCCCGCTACAGAGAACCTATAACACAACCAGTGAGCTAAACTCTTCCAATGACTTTGTCACTTGTCTACTTGAAAAATGTAATGAGAGGAGTACCAGGATAAACATATATGTGCGTAGGAGGGTATTACTATTTGCTTAGTGGTGAATAGTCTATTTGAGTTTATGCTCAGCACTTATTACCAGGCAAACACCACTAGTCATGATAGTCTTTTGCTGTCTGGCTCAAAGAGCAAACCCACTAAGGCAAATCCTTGGTATAACTGGTAAAATTCAGCTGTCTTCAGCCTTGTGCTGAAATGGGATTTTTGCCATTGATTTCACAATAGAAAGGACTGCTCCACTACCAAGACTTGGCTGCCTCCAGAGGATCTGGTTGTGTTTGCTGTTAAAGCTGAATCTTTTCTATCTCATCTTGGCTGGGCTGTTTCCAGCTCTGTGGAGAGGCTAGTTTTAAGGCCCACCAAAGGAGCATCACAACAACCCTACTACTGGAGGCTGCTGGAGGCATGTTTGAATTAATCTGTCTCCATCAACAGACCACAAGCTCTACCCAACTACTGCCAGTGAAGATCTCAGCAAAATGCCAGGCCATTCTTCCTATTATTGTTTTCTTCTTTGTGTCCTGCATCCTGAGTTAAATTTCGCTTAGACTAATGAATTCCTGAAGGTGACTTCTTATAAAATAACAAAAGAAAGTAAATACTAAACAAAACAGAAAAACTGTAATTAAATTTCTTCACATAGGGTAAAAGAAAAAATGCATTCTCTTTGGAAAAAAACACATAATGTTGTGTTTTCTAACCCCTTTCTTTCCCTCTAGGACCTTTATTTATTGCATATTTCAGCAGCTACTATCGGGTGATGAGTCTATCAAATGATAATGTAACTGCTGACTTCATTTATTAAACTTCACAAGGGCCAGGCATGAAGTGTAAATAGAAAAATCACTATCTCTGGATGCCAACAATGATAATTGCAGCTACAGTTACTGTGAAGGCAGTGGAGTGCTTTGCAGAGTAAATGAGAGGCAGGTTTTTCCTCAGTAGATAAACATCCTGTTATAGTTCTGAGCGAGTGGAGAGATAACACAAACAACACAACTGTTTAGCAAATGCACTGCTTATCATTTGGCTAGTTGAAGGGAAAAGGTAGGAATTATAAAGTCAAGTAAAAATATAGGAACGAATATTGAACCCTGATCAAAAGAGAGATATGTGGGCTGACATACAGTGAGAATGACTTTTCAAATTACATCTTTGCATTATTCAAATAATAACTACCTGTTTCTAGCACAGTATTCTCCTTCTGCCTCCCCAGGGGTATCTTCAGAGTGTTCCCATGGGTATCTTCCAGCATTTATGACTCTCGTATATCACTCTGCTTTGAAAGGCTAAGCTCAATGCAACACAATATTTAGCAGTGTTTCAGCAGGGAATGAAAGAGGGAAGATGGACAATTCCTTACAAAGAAAGCAGCTTTGGGCACAAGCTGTAGAGGTCTCATTTCCATGCACAAAGACAAGGCTCAGATGTAAGTTTTGAGGGTTTTATTATGAGAACACTGAATGACTAAAAATGCAAAGCTTGGGGCATTGCCAAAGCAGCAGAAAAGAAGTTGCACCCCCCTGTTTACAGACTCATTCCTGGGTGTCTCTTTTGTTCAGTAAGAGTGAACAGTCCTGTCATGCCATGACCTGGAAAGTCAGGAGGCAGTGGCTCAGTTCATCACTCCACTCAAGGACAATGCTAGGGACAGATAAGCAAAATAGCCAGTGGTGGGGTCTCCAGACCTTTCTCAGCATCTCCTCTCTTGCTTTTGCAGGACAGGCAAAGGAGGTAGTGAGTTCTACCAACAGCAGAGAGAGTGTCAGAGAGGGCAGGGTTCGAAGACTGGTTATGCTTTCTCTCTGATTGACTTCTGCAGCCCCAAAGATTAAGGAGAAAGTTTAATTCTTTCTCCAACATCAATGATAAGCTTGGAAGCAGTCTTCATTTTACTACCATCCTTTTGACTAATGTCAGCTGAATCGGACTCTTCATCTGTGCCTCAATTTCTGAAGCAACAAAATGGCAATACTACTATTTCCCCATTGTGTATCTCAGATAGAAAGCATTTTAGTAGCACAAAGATGCTGTTTTGTTATTATACACCTTATGGTAGAAAGAAAGGCTGGAAGAGTTGTTATTTCTGAATTATTTGAAGGCAGAAATTATTATTATTTTTCCCAGCAATGAAAAAACAAGAGCAGATTTCAGGGCAGGTGGTAAAGAACCAGATGCCATTGGCAAATTAATAAATCTTCAAATAATAACAAGAGTAACTTCTCAAGTGAACTCAGACTGAAGTTTTTTTGGTAGTGGGTCAAGCTAACATATGGTCGGCTTAGACACTGAGATGACAGACAGAATCTGAACAGAAGCAATCAAAACAAAATCTGTTAAGGAACAGACAGCAAAAATATGATCAGTGGAGGCAGGAAAATTAGATTGACAGCTGAGAGAAGCAGATAAATGATAAATAAGCGATTTGGCTTTTTTTTTTTGTAACAGGAGTTCAAGCAATTTCCCCCCCTGCTATATTATTTCATAGACTTTGGATATCTTAACAGGCTGATAGTAGGAAAGACATTTAAAAGTAAATACCCTGTTTCCATAGGGAGCGTAACACAAAGCATCACTGATCCTGTTTCCAAAATGGATATACTTTTGTAGTTGCCTGAACTTAATCTCTCATTAGCATCAATACAAAGCAGATCTAGGTATATTTCTATGCCCATTTTTGTCAGTTTCTGCCATGTTAGACTGCTGAACAAATGGAGGAACTGAAAGACCCAGACAAATCAGCAACAGGCAACTGCAGCAGGAGGGTCTCAGGTTTGGCTTTCTTGGTTTGCTAATTGCTCCTGCAACACTCTGGGAGAAGGTCAGACAAGATATCTGCAGCAACACACGTGTTATCCTTCACCTCTCATCCCCCTGCTGCTGTCCGCTGCCACTTCTCAAACCAAAACACACCATGCAGAGCTGAAATAGCAGAACAGATTTTATGAACATTTTTCATCTGCTTCAGTGCAAACTCAGCCAGCTTAGTTCAAACACCCTTTTGAAGTAAATCATCTGCCCAAGTCCATTATCTAGATCTGGCAATATTCAACATATGTAGCAAAACATGGGTAAAAACTATAGCTCCAATGGAACCAATGGAAAACCTTCTTATGTCAGTGGAATTAAAATATGTAGCAAACAGAAAAACCGAAAAATCTGCCATTGCCATGGGTAAATTACAACCAATGCATAGTCTTACTTCAGGCTCCTCTAGAATTCTTGAATTCTTATCTAGAACAGTCAGTGTGTAGAAGGAGAAGATTTAGTTGAAGAACCACAGTTAACACCTCAGTTTTGAGGTATCTGTGCTTGCACAGGTGGATATACATATTTATTTGGCATGATGTTGTGAACTCAAAGAATTTTGACAGACTTCTTATCAATTAGCCAAAATAGCTATGAAAACCCTTCATCGCATTTTGCTTTCTACCTTCTAATTCATAAAAGAGCAATAAACTCTTGTGAGTTATTTTGCTAACTCTCCTGTGACCACTCCACAGTTTCCAGCTACAACATGGTTTTATTATTTGTAATTACAGAATAGCAGAGTTTCTATGAGCTCACGTGCATGCTTTCAGAACTGCAAGAGTAATAATAAAAAATTAAAAAGTTAATCTTTGCTGATTACACTCTAAGTGGTTGCATATTCATGTGTTACAGGAATGGTAATATTCTTTATGGACAAATATTTATTTCTAATTATATATTATATGTAAAAATTATAATTGACCTTCAGGTGTCTATCAACAAAGCCCAAAACAAATTGGCAATGCGAGAAAGTCAGAGGAGATTTAGATGCTATGTAAATAAATATATATACACCAGAGAGATGACTAAAATCTGACCATGTCCAGGGGAGTTGAAAACTCAATGTTCAGCAAAAGGACTATGACTTTACAGATTACACTTCAGCACTGCTGATTTCCTGACTGGCAGTAGGTAAGAAGAGGCCAGCCCTGGGTGCTGGCTCTTAAATGGGAAAAGTATGTCTTGTGCTTGGTGTAGTGAGCCAGAACTAGAACCAAATCTCACTCTCTGAAGTGAGCATCCCTCTCACAGCCTCTCCTTTGGCTCAGTAAGGCCTGATTTCCTTCTTTGCACAGTGTCACAGTCTGAACATGAGGACACAAAACGCATCTCCTTTAGACTGGATTGCACTCAGGTGTTTAGGGTCCTCTCTGTGGATGCAGTTTTTTAAAGGAAGTGTTTAGCTGTGCAGGTCCGGGGGTGTCTTTTGAGCCATATATCCCCACTTGATTTAGGTGCCTAATTCCCACAAAGGGAACAGGATTTAGGACTCTCCATCCTTTCCAGCATTTGTTTGGCTAGTAGAGGTGACCTCCCAGTCAGAAGGAATCAGACCGTCATGCTGTAGCCAGACCATGCCGTGGGCCCCACCTCTCCCACCAGCACAGAGTTGACACTTCACTCACCAACGGCTGGAGAGTCACAGCTGGATTCCTGGGGATCCATTGGTGAAACACTGGAAATGGAAGAGCCAACAATGGGGAGTGTAACAGGGAAACCCCTTGGTGAACTGAACCCTCTATCGATAAAAAGGGATATTGCTTCTCTTTTCTTACAAGAGTGCATTCATTCGTTATGACTAAGTGCTCAAGTTAACTAGACTAGTGATGGTTATTCAAAAATTAGTACAAAAATTAGCCCAATACACAATAAGAAGGAGGTGCAGCTAGTGAAAGCTTTTCTCCCTCAGTGAACAAAGACAAACTTGTTTGCCAGATAAAGTCTTATTAAAGATTAAATTAATAAAACCTTTCTCTATTTTGTATTCTGCAGGCAATTCCAAGTTGTATGTTTGCATTTCAACTTCATTCCTATTTGTGGCTTTCTACACTTTTATGAATAAGGAATTGGATTCCAGAATGAGCATACCGGACTATTATCCCAAGCATTAAATGTCAGGATGTATATATTTACATTTCCTAAAGAACATAGTACCTAGCGGCAAAAAGATAATAGAGAAAATATAATACACGTGAAAGATGATAGTATGAAATGCACAGAATTTTTAAGCCCTCTGAACCAACAATAGAAAAGATTTTCTGCCTAGAGATATAAAAAACAATTTGTAAAATAGTAGAACAATGGGATGTGCTTAAGTCTGTATTGAGTCATCTTCAAGTGTCATCAAATGGATGAAAAAAGCCATAAAATCCACACAGATTGCATGAGTTAACTATGTTCAGATTATGATTTGCACTAGAAAGAGGATTATCCCTGCATTGCTATTGTGGATGGTACAATCAAGGCACGAGTTGCTTTTTAACCAGCTGAAATGAAAACAGCTTAGACTGGACAGACTGGTTCATGTAAGGTAGAGGTGAAATTAGAAAAAGGCTGATCTGAAAGATAGAAACTCTAAGGTCTGTGGTGAAAAAGTGTTTTTCAGACTGATGACTGTAATGTTATGTTTCCAGCATGTTACATTATAATATGATCCAAAATGCATTAGATTTTTTCCTTTTGTGGAACTACAAGGTTGGGAGAAGTTTCTGATTTGGAACATGAAACACACACCTCACTTAAATATGTCGCTCTGATAAGGTTCAAGGGCTTTACTAAATCAAAGCATTTCCTAGTAAAACACATACTTTGTGATATACACTTACACAGAATTAAAAGGTTACCATTCCTCAGCTGAGCTGCAATAAGTGTGCATCTATAGGTGAGCTGTCTGCTACAATATAAAATCAAATATATTAGCTGAAACTTTCTGTTGTTTACATTTTCTTATATCACTTCAATTAGTGCATTTGCAGCTATCAAAACATACACTTAGTCTCTCACCTGAGTTGACAAACCCCCCCCACACACATTCCTTTGACTTCTCTGGAGTTACAGTAAATACCGAAAGTCCCAAATCCAGTGATGAAGGGAGAGGTATGAGATTTGTATTAGTCCTCACAGCACACTGGTTAAAAGTCCATTTCTTTCAGTGGCTGCCTTCTTGGGACTGAAGCTGTCTTTCTGCAGAAGTGAGACACTATACAATTCAATTTTTGCCATTTGAGAACTGCGAAGTCCTAGTAAATATTTTACTATCTATTTTATGATTTTTTGTAAATGAAGTGCATAAAGGAGCTAAAGAGATTATAGCATTTTCTGTATTTCTATTCCTTCTTTACGACCCCCCAAACATTAGGTGAAAATCTGTAAGTTTATCCATAATGTGCAATGATACAGCACATAGATTCTAATAGATGGTATTACAGTGCATAGATCTCCCAAAGCAGAGGCTGATGAAAATGGATTTCACTGCATGTGGAGTTGGAAATGTACTTGTCAGCTAAGCATTTCAACAATATTAAATTCATAATAAAAACCAAATAGTCATTATTATTCTTGGTGTAGTTCCATGTGATTGCTAAGGTATCTGGCTGACACTCTGATAGAAAAGGTGTATTTTAAAATGACAATTTGTCCAGACCACAAACTGCATAGGAAGAACTGCAGTGCTGCTCTACTGACAATTAATTTTAACCCTATGTTCGTTAACAAGAACATTTGAAAAAGGGATTTTTAACACCATTGATAAATGCCCATTCAGTGTTGACTGTATATAAAATGATACTTTATGGAATTATTTTTTAAATCCTTTCTTTTTTCCATCACTTCTTGTATCTCTTTCCCCTCCCTAACTAGTTAGTCAATACCTGTGGTGTTGAATTGTTTTTGCCAGAGAAAGCAATCAATGATAGGACTAGAATGATACTCAATCTGATCTTACTTGCTTGGATTAGATTTCAGGTTGGCTAAGCCACCCTCTACAGGTAAGGTGGCTGTTATTTTCAGTTCACTCTAGAGACAGCCACAGCCAAATTCAATAATGAAATATGGTGAAGCATTGTTTTCAAATAACTTCAGAAGCAGTAAGGATATCATAGCTCAGAAGTGACCACAGAGAATATTTTTGAGCTATTTGATTACATTAAAAAAGGAATTTTCAACAGAATTCAACCATAAAATGTGTGCCGCAGAAAAAGCAAGAAAGCAAAATACTTGCCTTGCTGATAAATATTTATGAGCAGCCCTGGCTCTTGAGTTGGAATTAGCAAAGCATGATTAGGCCACCATCAGACGACCTGGCCACCACAGTCCTTCAGAACACCCTAGGATTGTGAGACCTTGAGCTAACGAAATTTCAGACTGTTGGTGGTTTAAGTGAATAATAGGGAAATTGCTTGTTAGGAAATGGAGACACAAGACAGTCTGGACTAAATTTCAGTTTGCCATTTCACTAAGGCTAATTTTGGGGTGAGCATGCTCGCTATATCACTCAGATACTAGTAGTTCTCTAATGACTTCTTACAGATCTGCCTTCAAGCTTGGAGAACCAAGTGAGATGGCTCAAAGTATAGCAATGAAAAAAATCATAGCAGCTCAAGTAACTGCATTGTTCCTCTCCTCTCTTCAAAGTCCTTGCAAGTAGGAGGCCTATTAGCAAAGCCTGAGTAGCCCAAAGCGGGCTTTAGAGTGGACCTAATCTAGGCTAAAAATATATATTGTATGTCTTATTTTTCTTTAAGTTCCTCTACCCTGGACTGAGAGTATTGCAGTAGTAAAGCCACAGTGGCTGGTGCAGACACAGAGGATCCTACAACCATAGGATAGGATCACAGGATCATGGGATGATCATCTGGGATGAAGGGGACCTCAGGAGGTCTCTAATCCAACATTCTGCTCAAAGTGGGATCAGCTATGAGATCAGACCAGGTTGCTCAAGACTTTTATTGAGCTGGTTACAAAGTACCTTGATTACACCCTCAGCAACCATTGCACCTATGCAGGAAGGCACTGAGTTTGCTCTTCAGTGATTTGCTCTCAGCCAGGGCAAAAGATAAGGAAGAGTAGGAAGGCTTACAGAATGAGAGACGAAAAGCAGTTTCACCACACTGATAGTCCATGGTTTTTAATTCACATTAGGCATTAACAGGTCCAAGCTACAGGCAGCTCCCTGTCTGCAACATAAAGTTAAGACTCTTACTAAAGCACCAGCTATGTCTGGACTCTGACTATGCAAAAATGACTAAGAGTTCAGAAAAAAGTATTTTAGTAAGGCTTGAAATGTAACAGTGTAGGTGGATGGCAAATCTGGTTTTGGCAGTAGGACTGGATGTATGTTTAAGTAACAGTATCCATATTCTTACCCTGCTCTGCTAGTGGATACTTCTTTTCATCTAAGTACATCTGCCACACAAAGATGAAGGCAGAGCCCCTGAAAGAAAGAAAGGTAACGGAAAAATGAGAGGTCCCCTGACAGCAGAAAAGGAGAGAGAAATACAGTCTTCAGACTGAGAGAGATGTAAATGGGGTGTTTTGAAGAAAGCAGGAGTGTTACCCCAGTGAAAGTCTGTAGGCAAGGATCTGTTATACACCCCAGCTTGCAAACACAGGCCTGTGATTTATTAGGGAGACTCAATTTATTGCTGTAAGCCTTGAGCACAATAGCTTTCAAAGTTTTCAGTTTCACAAACACATAGTAGATTATGCTTGTTTTGCTCTGGTCACATCTGTGACCCTGATCCATGGCTCAGTGCCTGAAATGGAAGCAGCATTAGAAAAATACTCACCACTATAAAATCACAGAGAGGTGATAAGAGTCTTTCTACACACAAAGCAGATATGATGAGTACTTTTGAATAAGCTCTCCTGCTGGGGTGATTGTATGGATTGGGAAAAGAGGGATAATCATCCACTGATTTGACTTTTTTTTAATCAAATATGGTCCTGAATTTTCTAAGCAAGAAAACCTGGTGGATAAATTTATTACGACTGTATACATCTATGCGCTGAGGCAGTTGTAGCTAGTATTTTTACCTTTCTTGTCTCAAATTCTTCTACAGTGTGACAACACTTGTTGTGTTCCTTCCTAGAGTGGCTAGGAGTGAGACACCATTTATGTGATCAATTGATCTTGCCTGCATAGTCCGATACAAATGCATCAGGCTTTATTGCTGTCTTTACTCATTATTGCATTATGTAGTATAGTAGCAGCAGCAATGTTTATCTTTCATACACATGGTAGTACTCGGAGCACCTAGAATTTATCCAGCGTAAGAACCTGTTAAAGGTTCCAGAAGTACAAACTGGTGAATAACAACTGCAAGAAACTGTTCTAAAATGCTTCTGCTTTTGCACAGGACCATCAAAATAACTAATTCATGCTCTTGTCAGTGATTTCCATCTCCTCACCACAAGAGGCATCACTTCAGGATTTGATTCTCTTTTCCAGCATGACTCACTGAATGGCTCAGAATAGTTACAAGAGCTCCAGTAAGAAGAGATGGGAGTGCTAAACATGACGGTGCCCCTGTCAGATCATCTTGCAAGATTGCTGGTCAGACAGGTTGTAAAAGACAGCTTCTTCTTTGACCTTCCTCAGCTGCTCAGAGAAAGAAGACCCCAGGATTCTTCCAGAGCAAGCCTTTAAACCTGAAGAACTATATACGCAGTTTCAAGGATAGCATCTGGAGATACCTGTGTTTAGAGTATATCCACCCACTCAGAGACTTACAAAGCTCTCATTCTTGCAGTGTACTCGTTATTGCTGAACAGAGACCAAAACAGTACCTTGATTTTGGAATTATTTGTTCAGATTCATGTAAGACATTTATCAAAGGTATAATAATTTGCTCAGTCTCTCTGTGAGGTCCCCAAAGCAAAGTCATGCCTGTGAAGCAGAGTCAGATCCATTAAGAGCACTAAAGAATGCAAGTATATCCCATACTTCTCCTTCATATGGAGAAGAACCATGTTTAAAAGAGTTACAGAGGCTGGATTTGTAACAAAATCTGTCAGGGCTGGACGGATGTGTAGTAGATATTGTGGAAATAATCTTGCATACAGAAGAGACTGCAGTGAAGAAGTGCCAGTTGCTTTGACAGACTTCATGGACACAGCAAAATATAAAGCAAGACAGGAATATCTGCTCTGCTCCAAGGTACTTCTTGTCAGTCCTTCTTGAGTGCAAGCCTCACATGATATCTAGCAGGGTAAATTTAGATTTTCTCTGTATTAATCTGGTGGAATAAAACTCATATATCAAAAAGTGCAAAACAAACCTCTATTTTACTGTCCAAAGAGCGAGCTATGCAACAGGAACATAGCATGGCTGATACCTATATGAAAACAGAAGACTACTTGCCGAATAGAGTCACAGCCATGTATTTTAGTCCTCTGTTTAAGCTGGCTAGGCTAACGCTTGATTAAAAGAATCCTTTTTAAAAGCACAAAGCTGTATGGCAGTGCTCATAACAAATTTTTATTTGTCAACTGAATAACAACAGGGGATTTTCTAGCATTTAAATAATTCTGATGATTGCACCAGGCAATGCACTTTTTTCCCCTGGTTAATTCTCCAGTGAACAGTATTGTGCCTTAGCGTCACATGCTAGGAAAGCCTCTTGCTGCTGTTAGTACTAGACCTCTTCCTCACAAGCCTCATCCTCTGTTTCCCATCCTGTGTCCTTTACTATTTCAAGATGCTCTTTTCCCACTCTTCCTTCCTCGATACAGCCTGTTTTCTCCCAGTAATTAGAGGGGACTGCTGTAGAAAGAAGTTGGCTAGACTGCCAGAGTGTTTGCTTCATTAGAGGGCTGTCTCATCAAGGAGCTATTTACATGTTCTCTCTGCTGCCACATTACCTGTGGTTTTTTTGAAAGAAGCAGAGCATCTCAAAGAAGTGTCTCAGTCTATATGGCAGAGAAGTACACTCCAAAACCCCAACCAGTTGATCTCAGCATTAGACACAGAAATCTCCTGCTTTCTTAAAACTTGTCCCAGTGCTTAACTCTTTCTCTGGCACTGGGAGTCAAGCTGATGCTTTGTGGATGCCTCAACACTCTGCATCCTGACACACAGATGTAAAAAAATTAGCCAGCACAGATCGGGGCATGGACTTCTGAGCTTGCTTTCTTTAGATGAAGGTCAGGCACTGCAGTTTCATTTTTCACAGGCAATCAGGATGCATTTCCATCCCAGCTGAATGGAGTGCATGCTCTGCAACAGCAACACAGGCTGATTTATTTTAAAAAGCTGGACAGTCTCAAACCCTGTGTATAAAGTCATTTTTTTTTCCTGCTTTTAACCCGCAAGGGAGATGTGCCAGCATATCCATAAGGAAGATGAAGTGGTTACTCTCTTTCCACCACTATGCTGTGGTAAGACTCTGCCAGCCAAAGAGAAGTTTCTGGGCCATCAGTACAGCCATCAACTCCGTGACAATCCAGCTCTATTCACTTTGCTCACAAACTGCAGTATCACCCATAAGAGTTATTTGGGACATATTAGCTTTTCCCATAAGATTCAACATAGCAATAACAAATGTGAAATATGTTTTGCTGATATTTTTTTTTCTTCTTAGTTTTCTGCAATTGAAAACCACACCATTTTCCAGTCTGTTCTGTAGTCAATTAATATTTTAAAAGTGTATGAAGCAGCCACAGCAACAGCCATTTGCAATGAAAATACCCATTTAAATGAAAAGGTCACCTGCCTCCTTCCTTGTCACAGCCTGCTTGGGAGACAGAGCCGTTCCCCTTTCCTTCTGCTTTTCAGTCTGGCACCCACTGACAGGCCTCTATCTTTCACTTCAAGGCATGCGATGAGACAACCAGCCTCTATTTTCCTTTTTCCTTTTGGTCCACCTATTTCCCTGTGGACAGCCTTCTTCCTAGAAGTCCTATGGATAACTTTCATTCCTCTTAGAGAGGCTGGAAGCTGCAAAAAGCTATATCTCAGAGAGTCTGAGCTCCTTTCCCCGGCAGCCAAGTGGAGGCTTTTGTCCCTGATCCAGCAGTCCATTCAAACGTTGTGGATACATAGCAGAAAGCTGGGATACACCTTAATTTCTTCTTTCCTCACGAGATTTGGGAGGCCACCTCATCATGGTTCGAAAAAGCTTTGCATGAGGTAAAAGAAACAGCAGCAAACAACCCTTGATGCAGCCTTTACTGTTGGTTAATCTGTTCTCTCCAAGATGACTCCTCTCAGGACTGTGTTGATTCAGAAATAAGAGCAGTAATATTGTAAATCAATGTGACTCAAAGCCACACAATTAAAAGGTTTGATGATGTGTTTTAAGCCTATGTTTTATGCTTATTTCTTTAGTGACTGTATATGTCATTTAAGCCAAAAGCAGATTTCACTTATAGCAGTTTGGGAAATGTGTCTAACCAAAAAAGTTATAAAAGATTAAGATGCAGAAAAGCTGCATAGACTTCAGACATAAAAGTTAAGGAATAAAAGCCCTTGTAGTTCTTGCTGAATAAAATTGAATGAGATCGAACAGGCACCAAACCAATGGGATTTCTATGATTTGCACCATGGAAAATAAGAAAATGTTTAAACTTTGTGCAGTTGCACAAAGTATCCACATTCATTGCTCCTAAAGATAAATTTGCTGGACAGCCACCTGGACAGTTCTGTGGCTCACTGAATTTTGTAATTCACACTGTAGCCATGAAAGAAAAGGGATACTTGTTAGAAACAATACCTTTGCCAGCTTCCAGCTGTGAACTGACATGGTACCCGGAAAACACCAAGTGCTGGTGAGAAGCCCTTTACACCGGTGTTCTCAAAAATGACATGACTGACTCTGCAGCCGTAACAGCAGAGGTAGACACAGCAGTTTCCAACTAGTGACGTTTCACATCAGCAGAAGTACTTTGCAGCTGAATAGCACTTTTGTTTACCAAAAAAAAAATAAACTGGAGAGACCCAGAATGTGCTGGCAATGACCAAAGAAGGACACGTACCCTTGTGGTTGAGGCAACAGCCTCGGCAGTGATGACACTTTTCCCTCAGACTGAATTAGAGTGAAAGTGGTGTTTAGAATCACTTGAGCTAGGATTTCATTTTTGTTCTTGCAGAAGCATGTATTCAATATTACAGTCTCTCTCAAGCCTACCTCAAGTCTTCCTCAAGTTAAAAAATCAGGTTTTAATTGCAAAAAACCCCAGACATTTGGAAACAATTCCAGATTTTTTTTTTTATTTGCTTTGAGCTATTAAACAAATTTTGAAGCTGCAAATGTTGCTTGGAGGGATCAGCTTCTAGCATTTCATTAATAGCTCTAGTGATGAAAAGCGCAGCCTAAGCAATACTCATGTCAATAGACAGCCATCTTTGTAAATCCTGAGTAGCCACCAAAGTCTAATGGGGAACAATACAATTGATTGGATTTAAAAAGAAAACAACTACCCTTATATTTATACGTAGCCCCACTTGGGTTACGCCAACCCAGCCTACTGCATTATCTCTCTCCTATGTTGTACCTTTTTAAAAAGTTGTAAAATTCTAGGTTTTTGTCCCTCTTTGGGGAGATACAATTGTGTATTGCACATTTATAGGGTTCCAAACATGTGATCTGTTTGTGGCAGATTTTCAAAAGGGTAAACAAAGCACGCTCTAAGAATCACACCAGCAACATAGGAGGCAGCCAGTTGCAAAGTAAAGATGTGAATGGTATTTACTTTGCATTTTCTACAGCTGACCATCAGCTTTAGGCACATTAAATTATAGATCCTTTTGAACACAGCCTCTGCCAGAGAAAGAGCTGTGTCAGACCATGATAATAAAAAGTCAGATAAAGGTCGCTGCCTTTAACACTATCAATCACATTACCTATTCCAGACTTTTTGGCTTAAATCACTGCTCTGAATATGAATATCTTTTCAAACTGCCTGAGAGGATGTGGGAAAACCTCCTGGTTTGTTTAGAAGGTAAGTTTACTGACCCACTAACACTTTATACAGATTAAGTTTCAATCCAGGAAACCCTTTCGCTTTTTCATGCTTCAAAACTATATATTACTGGACCTGGCATGACTGTCCACACTCTTTTCAAGAATTTCCCCCAAGAAAGTTCTTGTATGTTGTGACCTGTAGAGTTAAGTAGTACTTTTGCAAGTCTATTATAAACACTTATCCTGGACTTTGCTGTGTTAGAAGACAAACAGACTAATACCACAGAAGGTTTTTTTGAGATAAGCTTTCCTTTTCTCTTCCATGCCTGCCACTTCCACTCCAGAAGCAAAATGTAGTTGAAGCACAAAACTATCAAAATGAGAGTTGAAATACTGAATTTGGTTTAGATGTTTTGAATTCTTTCATATATGAAAATAAATATTTGTACTTTGTACTATATATACCCATGTATCCATTTGTACTACATGGAAAAGAGGAGAAAAACCGCAGGAAAACATCTAAGAAAATTTTAGAGGAATAAACATCAGGGGTTTTTTTATTTCTTTTTTATTATTATTATAATTTTTTAATAACTGACATTTGTCTTATGGCCCTTCAGAATTAAGCATATCACCTTTCTGGGCAACAGAAAAGAAAAACAGGGAACATGTTTTTCTGGCTTTGAAAGTTAAATCTCAGGTTCATTTTTCCTGCAGCATTAATACCCTTAACTGATGACTAAAATATGTTTTAGTTCCTCTAATGAAAGTTCATTTAGTGTTGCAAGTCTATGGATTAGGATAGCTTTCTCAACAGCTGAGTCAAAGCTAGTATCTTTGATTACGAAAAAGGATCTAGGACCAACCAGCAGGTTTGGTGTTAGTGGGTACAGAATAGGTTCTTTTTTCCAACATTCAGGGGACAGCTGCTGTCATCTGCTGCCATCTCTTAGATGCCACCGCAATATATAGAGTTGCTGACAACTGCTTAATTCAGGCCAGTGTTCAAATTGCTCCAGTTCATCCTGGAGACCAAACACAGTCTGAGGAGCTCTATGTTTACCCCTTGTGGCCAGCACTCAGAAGTTGAGTAGCACTGTGACTGACATGCATAGTTATGGGAAAATTTTCATCTTTATTACAGATTTTTGCGTCATGCACAAGCCTGAAAAACACATTCAACATCACTCTTTAAATTTCCAGAAATAATTACAATTTGCATCATTTGAAAAGTAGCAAAATTATAGAATCATAGAATGGTTTGGGTTGGGAGGGACCTTAAAGATCATCTAGTTCCAACTCCCCTGCCATGGGCAGGGACACCTTCCACTAGACCAGCTTGCTCAAAGCCCCATCCAACCTGGCCATGAACACTTCCAGGGATGGGGCATCCACAACTTCTCTGGGCAACCTGTTCCAGTGCCTCACCACCCTCACAGTGAAGAATTTCTTCCTTATATCCAATTTAAATCTACTCTCTTTCAGTTTAAAGCCACTATCTCTTGTCCTATCACTCCATGCCCTTGTAAAAAGTCCCTCTCCAGCTTTCTTGTAGGCCCCCTTTAAGTACTGGAAGGCTGCTATAAGGTCTCCCTGCAGCCTTCTCTCCTCCAGGCTGAACAACCCCAACTTTCTCAGCCTGTCCTCATAGGAGAGGTGCTCCAGCCCTCTGATCATCTTCGGGGCCCTCCTCTGGACTCGCTCCAACAGGCCCATGTCCTTCTTATGTTGGAGGGCCCCAGAGCTGAACACAGTACTCCAGGTGGGGCCTCACGAGAGCAGAGTAGAGGGGCAGAATCACCTCCCTCGACCTGCTGGTCATGCTTCTTTTGATGCAGCCCAGGATACAGTTGGCTTTCTGGGCTGCAAGCGCACATTCCTGGGTCACGTTGAGCTTCTCATCAGCCAACACCCCCAAGTCTTTCTCCTCAGTGCTGCTCTCAATCCATTCTCCACCCAGCCTGTATTTGTGCTTGGGATTGCTCCGACCCATGTGCAGGACCTTGAACTTGATCTTGTTGAACCTCATAAGGTTCACACGGGCCCACCTCTCAAGGTCCCTCTGGATGGCCTCCCTTCCCTTCAGCATGTCGACTGCACCACACAGTCTGATGTCATTGGCAAACTTGCTGAGGGTGCACTCAATCTCACTGTCCACGTCACTGACAAAGACATTAAACAGCACCGGTCCCAATACCGACCCCTGAGGAACGCCACTCGTCACTGGTCTCCACTTGGACATTGAGCTGTTGACTGCAACTCTTTTGAGTGTGACCATCCAGCCAATTCCTTATTCACCGAGTGGTCCATCTGTCAAGTCCATGTGTCTACAATTTATAGGCAAGGATGTCGTGTGGCACAGTGTCAAATGCTTTGCACAAGTCCAGATCCCACAAATCTCAAAGCAGTCACTGTGCTATGAAGCAGAACCTTGGCTAAAAATTTTTCTTAGCCAGCATTGGACGCATTTTTCTTCTGAAAGCTGCAAAATACTAATCTAAGGCCTCTTCCCAGAAGCATGACAGAGAAAAGAAATCTGTCATTCAATAAGAAAATTGGCAAAAACCAGAACAAAACTTCTTTTTTTCTTTTAAACATCATGAGTATTTACTAGTTGTGTTATGCATAGCACTGATCAGCCAGCAATGCAAAGGTAAATGCTGCAGTATTCTAACAAAACTACTTCTAAAGGGTACAGGGAAGGGGCACTAACAATGCAGATGCCAACAAAAGAAATTTAAGCAGCTTTTTTTAGCTACTTAAACTGTAGCATCACTATTCTCAGATGTAAAATAGGATTTCAGGGGAGTGTGAAAAAGGTTTATTTCTTGAGTGAGGTCCTAGTCAGCTGAGCATAAGGAGTGTCTTTATTCCTTCTCTGAGAGGCACAGCAGGAACCATTTAAAGGCATAGTGTTACCTTGACTACAGTAATCTACGTTATATCCTTTTGTTTCAAGGCCATGGCCTACAGCAGGGTAGAAGAGTGACAGGATAAGCCACTGCTTACATCCTGACAGACATTCTTCCACATTGTTTGGGAGGAGGATTCACAAAGATCATTGTCTGACCAGGGATGAGATCACCTAGAGCAAGCACTTTACACCCAAGCCTTTTGAAGAGTGGGAAGGAGTCATACTCTAGAGATGGGTATATATAAAGGGTGATTCACAGAAAGCATCAATGCACAGTCACCCGAGAAGGGCAGGAGCTAGCTCTGGTGTTTGGCTATCAGGATACTTATTCTCATTACTTGCTCTAGTTCTCTATCCTGTTAGCTAAATTCAAGTCTCAAATTATTAAAAATAAACCAGGTTTATGAGTATGCACCTGGTGCGCTATCCTTGCAGCTGGAAAAGGAATCTGGCCATTGGCATGATTAGCCATTGGAAAAAGTAGGCTTTTTAAAATCTGTCAATTTGGTCCTTCACCTCCATGGCTCTCATCTACTCTAGTCCCACAATCACTGATCCACCTGCTGGCTGACTCTTGGCTTTTGGCTCTGGCTCTTCCTTTCAAGCTGTCTCTATATCCTTGTTCCCATAGATCATACATCATGAGCCCTATCCTTACACTCATAAAGCACGATCTTGCTTAAAAAAGGAAATAGCTTTTTGTGGGAGAGAAGAAGGTGGGAAAAACTTAAATCCAGCAAAGCCTATGAGAAAAAAGTTTAGAAGTATCCATATTCCCTCAGCTGGAGGAAATTATAGATACAAATAATGTGTTCATATAGAACATTAGCATTTATAAATATGAAGTGTTATTCTGGCAGTTTTAACTCAGCCTTCATTAATTTCTAATGTATAGATCACTGCAGTATGAGATGCCATGTAAACAGAAAGATATGTTGAAACTCAGGAAAAAACAAACTTCCCCTCTCCCAGGTAAGCTGTTTTCTGAACAAGCTCTAAACCCAACAGCTGGTTCCCACGAAAGCCATGCTCTCAGTGTGATTTATGCTGTTGAAAACTGGCAAATGGCCCTGTAAATGGGTGCCGTGCTTTAGAAAGTTCATACTCCCAAATAATTCTGGCTGTGGCAATCTCAAAGAAATAATTCCACCATGAAAGGACTCAAGGCTTTGTAGTTGGGTACAGCCTGTCTTGAATGCTGATATAACCCAAGTGTGTCCTATACATGAGGTTAGTTGATTTTGCTGGCATTGCTGTAGCTACACTAATGAGACACTAACAGAGAATTCCCATGTGTCAGGGTAATTTGCAGCCGGATCTCTCATAAAAGGAACATTATATGCCATAAGGCAGATGTGTGCCAAGACAAGGCAGATAGGGGAATCTTGCAGCAAAACTGAGCTCTTGGAGATTAGCCAATGTGGGGGAAAAATATCTACTGAGATGTTATCTGAAAGCCCAGGAGATGAGGGTGAATGGTTACATGGGACTTGTTTCAGTGAGGCTGAAAAAATTCCACAGAATGGATGAAATCCCCTCTCCCTGCCCATTGCTGATGATATGGCTCTTTAAATGCAGGAAATGTGAGGGATGGAAAACTGTGAACAGACCTGAAGTAAAACAGGAGCTTGACAGAAACCAAACCAAAATAACCTAATTTTCTTGGACATGAGAGGAGAGGCTCTAAAGGCAAGTTAGGTTGGAAAACTTAATATTTTTAGAATCATTCAATAGAGAAGATGTAAATTAACATTTACTGAAAAAAAAATTCTCTCTGCAAAACAAAAATTTCACTTTAAGTGTCCACTTTCAAAAGCATTATTTAGATCTCCAGCTTCTAACCTCCCCCCCTCGCCCCCCCCAAGTGTCTTACATGTTAAAAACCACAGTTCTGGTTCAGCAACTGGTTCCTGTCCAGCATGTATTAGTGCAACTCAGCTAGTAGAACTGTCCTGAAGAGATTAATATTACGTGGAGAAAAATAGCTAGAAGTACATAGCTCATCAAAACTGGTGATGCTCCCCTTAGATCAACACTTGGAATATTTCTTCTTCAAGCCATGGGGTTACTCTCACCAGTAAAATACCTCTTGTAGTACAGTGGTTGTACAAGCTTGTTCTCTAGTCAGTTACTCCAAGGTAATATAATTTAACCAAGAAGAAAAAGGTGAAAGTCTACCTGCAGCACTGGAAACTGAGTTTAATAATTTTGAAATTATTCTGTCTGAATGAATCTGAACTCTCACCAGGGAGAGAAGGGGAGGAATAAACCGGTCAACAGATCAGAGTTACAAGGAGTATCTGTAAGTCTGCAGGCTGGCAGAAGCTCGTACTTAAGCTTTTAAAGTGTTCACACCAGTCACTTATGAAACAATCAAAAGCAAAATCAGAAATTAAAGTTATTTTGCATTTCATTACCTGAGCTAACATGTTCACAACTTTTGGTAAAAGGAAGATTTTGTCAAAAAAAGTCGTGAAAAAATGAGAAGCATTTTATGAATTCTTCAAACTTCTGACATTTTGTGCTGTAAGAGGCAAATAAGATGAGAATGTTTACTCGATTTCTTCAAATGTATTGATTTTTTATAATTGCTTTAAGAAGGCTGCTGATTCCACTTCCCTAAATGGACACCAATTTATTGTTGATATTAACCAGAAAGTATATTGCATATATTTAAGGAACATGATGCTGATTTGATTGATCTTTTCTTTTTCTGAATGATGGGTGTCAGGTTACAATCTGAACAAGAATATCTTTTTTAACTATTATAAAATCTTTACGTTTTTGAGGTATATTCTACATAGAATGAATCTATGTATATATCTGCTATCATAATCCTTGTACTTACCACATAAAACAACAACTTTCCTGCAACTTTAAATAAACAAAATAAGATCATGGCCATCTCGCATTAAAAATTGCACAATCAGCTCCCAGCTTTCCATATCATGACTACGTTATCTCCAAAGAATAGCTTTGTTTAGAAATATTTGCTTGTCAAATATTTTAATCATTATTTACTTGCTGTTTTCTTCCATATGCAAGCACTGTTAAACCAAGACCTATTATATATTGAGTTGCCCCTAAATCTACAAGTGCACTCCTTCCTTTCTCATACAGAGGTGTCAAGCCAAGCCAAGCCATCAACTTTATTGATTTTTTCATAATTAACCAGAACAGGAACATTCATGTCTCTTTATGAAAAGATCAGAATTCTTTTGTAGCTTTTTTTTTTCCTCAGAGGAAGCTGATTTTTTACAAAGAGGAATCTCTTCCTATGGCCTTTGGATTGATAAATGTGAAATTGTTTTCTTTGTTTGGTAAAGGGTATATATCCCATGGAACTGTCAGAACACCATAGCTATTTTAAAGACTGAAAATTATGGCATGCCTGATCCTGACTGTCTGAGACCGTACATTATCTGCAGCCTAAAAGCTCTCTCATCTCAGAAAAGGACAGCTAACAACTTAGTTTTAGGCTACCTGAGACATGAACAATACAGCTGATTCCTTCTTGCAGTGTTTTGTTACCAACATTTTCATTTATTTTAAAAAAAGTCAAGAAGTTAATATTAACTCAAGATCCCTAAGCTTTGCCAGAAATTGCATGTGATTTATAATTAACCAGCTCTCTGAGAGGGACCTTAAACCGTGCAGTAAAACTCCATGAAAGGAAATTTATCACTCATCAAGGATTAGTCTTCCCTCAAGACATACGAAGAGGGAACAGGGGCAATTAGGGAATGAGAATTACTGTGTTGCTTACCAAACAGCATTATTCTGGGGATTCTTGAATTGGACACCAGGGAGCAGCTGAACTTTACATGCTCTTCTGGACCTCAAGAGAGCCTGTTAAAATTTCACTCTAGTTCAAAAATGGCCAAGAGGGGAAAAAATAAATTTGAGCTGCATGGAATGGAAACCCTATTTTAGTGGCTGTTTAATGATAAACTTCAACTTGGTAAAATTAACAAGTTCTTAAAAAAAATATAACCTCTGTGATCATTATAGGGCACACCTAACAGTATATTACTCATACCAAATGGAAACCTGAAGTTGCATAAAGCCCATTGTGCTTCATGTCAGGTGGTACTCAATTATCAGTATTACTCATGAGACACTGCAATACAGAAGTCTCATGTGAAATAACGATCACAGGGCTCAGCCTAGTATGCCTTTGAGAAGATAGTCTCCTTTTCCAAAGCAGGGTGCACTAGGAAGATCTGACTGACAAGGTGAATCCAAAGCTGTCTGCCAAGCTGCAAAGACTTGTACTGATGTATTTCTTCTTTTAAGCCTAAAGCAACATTTAAAATACAAAGATCCCATAGTGACACTGTCAAACCCAATGCACGTACAACATCTGAACCTAAGGAGACTGTAATTCAGCAGTGCCCAGGGAACACAATAAGTGAAGAATCTGAATGAACTTCAAGCTGAGATGTGCTGGCGTATCACTGACAGACATGTTCATTTATCACTCAGTTAGGACTCATTCATCCCTCATATAATTAGCACTCTGTTTGTAAGGTCCTATTACTCACCAAAGGCCTCTGATTACAGTCAAATTGAATATTCCCAGCAAGTTTGACACCTTACGGGAAAATCACTCCACTGAAACCAGTAGTAATGCGCTTAAATGACTTGAGAAGGTATGGATACCTCCCAAATGATATTGCTTTGATACACTTCCACAGTAAAAGGCTGATGAATCTGTGAATGTACTTCAGCACATTGGAACAGATGCTTCCAACTCCAGAATCACAGCCCTCGATCTCTGATTTCAGCTACCGCTTCTCCCTGTAGTCACCTGTGGACTACACAGAGGTCAATTTTAGATCTCTTGCGCATTTAGAGTTCGACTGCTGAGCTTGAACAGGACTGTCTTAATCCTAATAGAGTATGAACTAAATGCCCAGATCTCTTCAGGAACATCAAACACATGGTTCCCCAGCCAAAAGCTGTCCATCTGGTAAATACACCCAGAACACATGTTGAGCTCTGTACAAAACTTTGTCAGATAAGCTGGTATTGGTACCTTCCCCATTTCATTGGCTTCTCCTAAATTCATCCACTTATTCAGAATAAGAATTTTAAGAAATAAGAGTAAGATCTAATCAATTCCTTCCCTAACAAGGACTGAAATTCACATGTCTTCCCTGCCAGAAGAGCAGGCTAATTACCAAGCAACAGGCAATGCTGGAGCATGATGGTGACATTTCTCCAGCAAGAAAGGCCTCACAGAACCCAGAAGTATTAATACATTAATAAATCAGAGGTTGTGGCATTAAATATGCTTCAGAGAGATGCAGTGCCCAGCTCTCAAATGCTGAGAAATCTACATTCTAATCTCTGCTAGTGTTTGGTAACAACACTAGCAGACCTAGTAAGCAGCTAAGATTTATTTTCTTTCCCTCTACTGCAGACCTAAGCTTCTATATTACACCAGAAAAGCATGCATGCAAAGTCCAAGGTCAAACGAGAAGTTTATAGGTCAGGAGTTGCAGTACCGTCTGTGATATCAAAGGCATTTCAAGTAACCCTATTTCTTCCCCAGATTGTTTGAAAGTGTTTCTCTTCACCATTCTCCTTATATGTTGTTAATGTACATACTTTAACAACAGAGTGCCCTCTGTGTAACTCCCCCTCCCAAGGGAGGCAAAGTTGTATCATGTTTTTCATCCCTCATTACTATCTGTTCTCGTTAACTCCATCTTTATTGTACAGTTTATTTCCAAAACATAAACATCAAGAAGCAATTATCTCAATTTGGAAGCAGAAAAAGCTGGGGTCAGAGCAGACCTGACCATAGCAGAATGGTTTCACCTTCCTCATTCTCTACCAGGGCAGTGCATCCATGTACAAAATCAGAGAAGCCCTGAAGAAAGCATCATGCTGTAAGAAGCAATAGCAGTAAGCAGTGCTAAACTTCAAAGAGAGCTCATATACCCATTCAGAAAACTTGGAAGTGCTACCTACAGCTTATTTCAGACAAGTGGAGAAACTGAGACACAAGTCAACTAAGTGGACATCCCAGCAAAGAAATCCAATAGCAGAGAACAGATCCAAGACAATTTCCTTGGTGTCATAAACTTCCACTTTACTCCCAAGACTATCCTTTCTTTCTCCAAAGCAATATGTGAAGAGTGAATTTGGTTAACTGATCATCAGCTTGAACCACTTTTGTAGTTCCATGAATCTGAGTCCATTCGAACTTTAAAGAGCAATGTGAGTATCATACAAGTACATCATCTCCACTTTAATCGTGACATAGGGAGAGCCAAGAAGTGCTTCTCTCCCTGCTCAGCTAAATCTTCATGGTATTTAATTGATGCACAGAATTCAAGTCTTTTTGATATAATAGTGCCAAATTATTTTTGGCTCATCAAGTTTCATACCTCTTGGCTGGATAACTGCCTTGACAACTGACCTTCTGTCAGTTCTCGAATTTAAAGACTGATCTTATCTTATGTATCCACGGAGCAGATGGAGATGAAAAATTATTTTTTTTAAAAGTAAAGATGGTAAAATAATATCTAATTTGGGAAGTACAGGAAGTTAATTTTGTTTGTGCATCATCTCATTTCACTACTAACAATTATTATTATTATTATTATTATTATTATTATTATTATTATTATTACTACTACTACTACTACTACTACTACTACTATTATTTTATTGTTACTGCAAGTCCCCTATACCACTCAGGCTGTCTGGAAAGCATTTACTCTCTGACATTTCCTCAAAGACACCTGTGACAAGGAGTCTTACACAGCATAAACCAGCTAGGTTCTGCAAGGCCAGCTCCAGGTAGAGAATTTGATTTTAAATAAATGCTGTGTACCAGAAACACACACACAGACAGATGCAGCCTATACATGCCACTTGTGCAATATGTCTCAAAACAGAAATCTAGCACCTAGAAGGCAGGCTAATGCTCTGGCAAAATAACACCTCACACAAAGTGCACCTTCAGAAGCGCAAGTTCTTCCAGGGTTATGGCGTGCCCAACACTTTGCAGACACACCTAGTCACTCTTCTTTATTGCTTAAGGTCTCATTTGCACATAAACCACCTGAAGGAGTAAATGAACATACCTGGAAGGCACGGGGCAGCATGTTAAGTGCGCACACTTTGCTGTCATTTATTTTGACAGCCCAACTCCAGCATTAAGCAGCAAGATCTCAGCTGTGTATTGTGCTGTTCTTCATCTGAATGTATAAAAGGCCTTCACCTTCACCAGTCACAACATTCTTTCATTACTTTCATGCATATTCAAATTTATATTTATCTCTGGATTTTCGGAAGGGGGAGTTACTTGAAAGATACCCACAGTTTGAATAAATATGTCATTTGGGTTAATTTCCTGGGCAAACCTGCCATGACATTTTCAGTGCTGGTTGCACAGACTTGCATAAATGGCACAAGGAAAATTAAGCATTTGTCTGAGCACCAGCTGTTGCTTCCCTTCCCTCCTTCTCTGCTTGTTCTCACATAGAATCCCACTGTAGTCAAATTAGACGAGGGCTAGATGAGCAGATAATCTTTGATTTAACAGATTCACCTGACACTCAGGAAACCTGTATTTCTAATCCAATATGTGTTATTAGCCTTTGCTGCAACTTGATCTATTGCTTCATTTCAGTTTCTCTGGTTACCTTCTGCCTGTCTCATCTGATGAGTCTTTGCTGTTCAATTTGCCTGTGGTAGTGTCACAACAGACAGCCTGGTCCTGTTCCCCCAGAAAAGGTCTGCTTGTGCTGCTGTGACCTTATTTATTTTACACTCAGTCATTTGTGCCCAGTGTTCCTCCTGTGTAAAACTGAGGGAACTTGCCTGTCCTGCACTGGGAATGCCAGAGAGGGCTTTGGGGGAGAAGCAACGACACTGTGACAAACCTGCCTCCATCCCCCCTGCAGAGTTACATAGCTAACATTCATAGTTTGCTGCAGGCATCCATAGATGACTCAAAGCTAAGGCAGGATTAGTAGGCAGAGCTGCACTTCCCAACTAGCAATTTGAGGATTTTGCAGGCTTTTGTAGAAAAGATCTCATGGTGACTTTTGAGGAATAATATATTATAAAAACACCAGGAGAAAAATAATAATATAGGCTTGATTGGAGTGGAAGAAACTCCTCTGTATTGTATCTTAACTTCCCAGGTCTTCTTTATTTCATTCATTGCCCTTAGAATTAAATGATACTCATTTAAAATTACTAGGTTCATGAAGCATAATGTAAAATTAAGGGGTATGTCAACTTAAAATACACAGTTCTCCATCACAGCAATTAATTGGTTAAATTAGTCATTGTTTCATAAACTGAAAGCAAGTAAAATATATGTTTTCAATTGATGAAAATGTCACCAATATCCTTTAATTATTTTTCCAACTAAGTCATTAGTATTTTCTTTACTCTCGTAAAGACAGGTTTTTCACAGTGTAGTATTAGCTTGCAGATATCACCACCTCTGCTTCCCAGGTTGACTCCTTCCCTTTTTGTGCTGAATAAATAGCACTAAAATGCAGCAATTAAGAATAAAGGCCACCCTCAGGCTGTACGTGAGTGGCTCCAGATTTACCACAGCATGAATAAAAGCAGAATTGGGCCTCCCTCTCTAACCAGGTTCAGATTGTTTCCTTGTCTTATTTTGCCTGTGATTATCACGGGGCCATAATGAGCCCAGTCCATGCTTTTCAATCCAATGGTAGGAAGGAATCATTATTTTATATTTTCTTAATATTTGTTCAAGATTTAGGATGGTTTCAGTACTTCATTAGTTGCTGATTTCTCCAGATATACATAGATTGAAAAAATACACTTTAAAGAGAATGCTCTGCCACTGAGAACATCCATGGGCTAAGAACATGCTCTGACTTAATGCTCACAAATTGTCACTCTGAAGTCAATTACCACTGAGCACAGGTCATGTGCATTCAAGCAGCTATAACTCATTCATTGTGCTACCCGTGATCTCGTAATATTGACTGACTGAGACAGAGCTTTTTGACCCTTCTACAGCCATTGTTAATGGAAATGAGATTTGAGCCTGTGAAATTGGAGCTTCAGCTTGTGCTTTCAAAATTAAAACATCCATATTTAATCCTACTGCAAAAATTCCAGCCAGAGATATGATTATAAGCTGTAGCCCACAGAGGAATTGCACCTGATGAGAGAGACATGCTCAGAAACCTTCAAACAATGCAAATTTTAATTTTAAAAATACTTTAAGCCTGAAATAATTCATTTGAAACAGCTTGGTTTTACCAAATCCTAGAGCAGTGTCCAAGAGAGCCTTGCCGGGGTCTTTAGGAAATGAGGCTAGTGGCACCACATACGCCTTATCTCCATCCATGCTGTTTTACAAAGCAGAGATACCTTTTAAATGTACCTGCTGCTAGGCACTGCAAAATCTGTGCATCAATCCTCCAAGGCTGCCTGCAGAGACCTTACCTTTGCAGCAGGGTCTGTCTGTGTCTGTATCTGTAAGTGCCATGAACACTCTTTCAGACTGACAAGCCCCCGAGCTTTATGAAAGCTCCCACTTCACCAGAATCTAGGGAGGAGAGAAAGAGGAAATGGCTTCCATCGAACCTGGGAGAAATTAAAAAATTCAACTCGGAAACACTGTAATCTTTCAGTTAATTCATTCAGCCTGGGAACTACAACAACCTAAAGATGTCTGCATGGATGCCACACTGGAGTAGTAGCTCGTCAGCAAGTCACTCGCAGCACGACCACATGTCCAACTGCCCGAATCCCTGCAGACATGCCTCTAGGAGCTCAAACCTCACTGAGAATCAATAGGTTTCAGGACTCTAAGGCACTGGTATTTTGTCCCCTATAAGACATACTATTTTTTGGTCTTACTATGAATTGCTTTAAATGAATATACATCAGCTAAGGGAATTCCATTCCTAGACTGCTTGAAGGGTCAGGACTCTTACTTCAAAATTAATTAGTGAAAATTAATTACTCAACAACAGTTATGAAACATTTAAAAGGAAAAGGAATATCCAGAAATACCATTAGTAAATACATTCCTGAGGAAATTATTTAATTAGTGTTTAATTACTATTAAAGAAATTTATTAGTTGCTAAATATTAATTACATAAAGCACCATTTTTAAACTGCTGGTGCTATTCATAATTTAAATAACTACTTTTATCTATGTATTTATTTTCAAGTGTTAAGTGGGTCATTTCTCATTAAGAGTAGAACATAGCAAATGCTTTATACATGGGATTTATTGCTATTCTGGCTTGACCCCAGCTGCATCTTAGATACCAAGACACAATTCTTAGCCCTCTGGAGTTAAAAAGCAGCTCTCTTACGTGATAGCAGAAAGTAGTTTCTGTCATCTATGCAAACCAATAATGGCCCTTGATTGAAGAAATAGGTACGGATTATCCAGGATGTCCTGGATATTCAATAGCTGCTACAACGAAGTGCATCAAAGATCAGATTGGAATCCAGGTCTCTTGCCACTGATTTCTGCCCCCTTCAGAACCAGGATGACTTCACCAATAGCACCAGGAATCCTTTGTCCCCTGTACAACCAGCCCCTGGCCATGACAACTCTCCTTTGACAGAGTGTTACAGTGAATAACAAAATAAATCATAGAACCATTTCCATGAGCAGTCTGGAGACTGAGAAAGTGATTCTTATTTTATTTTGGCGTGTTTGCACTTTGTGAGGTGTTCTGATGATTCCTGCAACACCATTTGTGTTCTGCTTAGGAACAGAAAAATAGTAATTTTCCCCAAGTCTTTATATTGGACAAATTACATGGACAAATTGCAAAATAGTTGCATTTAGTGCCAGATTATCCAAACCATTGGGAATAACAGTGGAATACAGTGGTCGCTGAGGAACAACTATAATTCCTCAGTTTTCCAAAGGATATCTGATATCGCCTTAGGTCTCAATCCATCCTTCCATCAGTTTAAAGATGTTGCAGAGCAGCCTGACTCCTACTAGGTTTAATTACATTTCTTATCTCACAGATCTCTAGTTACGATTTTTTTTCAGAATTCATTGCAATTTCAAGATGAAGCAGGAGAGAAAAAACAGTATTCGCTCATGACCCAGATTGCTCAGTTAAAAAAAAAAAAGTTCTCCTGCTGTTTTTTAATTGGAACCATCTGTTATTCCATTTCTTTCCTGTAAAGAACAAAAAATTTATATTCTGGTCTAGGTGTCATCTATGTGTAGCATGAAAAGTTACTGCCCTAAGTTTGGGGTGGAAAGGTGTTAGGAGATGTTGCAGCTGATATACTAGGTATCAGCATTGTTATTAGAGACAAGGAAAAACCTACACGAACCTTGTTAAAAATCTAGAATAAAATTTAACCTTTTTTTTCCTGATATCCTTTGCTGAAAATATTTGTGTGGTTTTGATTTCTTTTTTCATCCCTCCTCTAGTCAGGGAAAAACAAAACACTGCAAAACCGCCTTTCTTCTGGTGTTTGGAAACATTCCAGTTATTTTTTTTATATATTTCTAAGGATGGAGATTCTACAGCTTCTCTGGGTATCCTGACCCAGGGCTGAACCACCCTCATTGTGGGTTTTTTTCCCTCATATCCAACCAGAATTTGCCTTGCTGCAACTTGTGTCCAGCTCCTCTCAAATCCTCGTAATTTGAGAACAGTCTGATTTAACTTCCTAATGGGTGGTTATAGAGAAGATGAGGACAGAAGATGCTGCCCTTGGCCTTCTCCTCTCCAGGCTGAGCGAACACCTCTCCTAGCATATCCAGGCCCTCAACCATCTTGGTGATTCTCCTCTGAAGTCCCTCCAGTTAGTCAACATCTTTTCTGTACTGGGAAGACCCAAACTGGACATAGCACTCCAGATGTGGTCTCACAAGCACTGAATAGAGGGAATCAATCATTCGCCTCTGCCTGCTGGCTGAGCTCTTGCTAACACAACTCAATATGCAGTTAAAATTTCATAGCCGAAAGTAAGACGTGGCATACTCTATGCTAATCCCATTAAAAATAGATAAGAAAATTACCTAGGACCAGAGACTGAAAACATTACATTAACATCTTGAGTGTATATGAAATTGGACCACAAAGAGGTGTAAAAACAAGAGAAGCTAAAAATGTATTCATTTTCAGATCAGGAAATATCAATGCAAGTAAATTCCATCCCAGAGTGCAAAGATGTAATCATCTGTGGTGGTTTACAACCAGTACCTCATTGCTATTTCTGAAATGGTATTATTGTTCATTTCCTTTTTTCATCTCTATTTCCCCTGGAGATGAACATGCACTAACACTGGGGCCACTGAAGAGGAACAGGGGGAGGGATCATCCTGTAGATCAAGTGAATTAAATTATTAATAAGGAAAAAATGGTTCCTGCATCCATCAATGGGAAACTTCTAAAAAATAACTTCAAGTTTAATTTTGCTTGTATTGGAGAATCATATTGTTACAGATTTGCTATTAGATGATATCTATGATCACCTAGCATTCCTTATCTTAAGATCTTTTCCTTTCGGGTCTCTGGTCTCATCAGCAGGGTATTGCTGAATTTAAAACAATATACACAGTATATATGAAATTATCATGCAAGTATATTCTGTTTCAAAAGCCCTTTACAGAAACATCTACCCTAGGCCAGCACCGAGCCAGCGTAGGTCTGATAGGGTATGTTTTCTAGGGTCCTGCATCACAATAATTTATAATGTGCTTTCATCAGTCAAAAAAAAAGCACTACATTGGTTTTGCTTCCTACGTATCCTGCCAAACTTCATATTTTGGGGTGTTGCAAATCTGAAGTATTTTAAAATATTAACTTTCCTGCAGCCAGCCAAGGCATGCTCTGAAGTAAGACAGTGTTCCTATTGACATATCACTGACAGCAGACAGCTGTTGGAATTTTTTTGCCCAAAAATGTTTGATGTCTTTATAATGATACCTGTTTTTTCCACTGACAATGACAATAAAAGTCAGTTACAGTATTTCTTCTTTCCTGACTCTCTTTGAAATGCTGAGTAGAACAAATATTTCTTTGTCAGAAGGCAGAATCGCTGAAAATAGTAAGGCAGAAGAAGACACAAAATGGAATATTCATAAGGTGTTTGCATTTGACGTGATGTAAATTGCTCCTAGTATTACTGCTTTTCAACACCAAAGTATTTTGGATCAGCCTGTCATTCATTTCCTAATTCCACATTAAAACAATTATATGGATTAAATAGTAATGCTCAGACCTTTTTTTTTTTTTTCTGCTGCATGGAAAGGAAAAGAACCCATGACATATGATGCCCATCATATCGCCCCCTTTTTAGAAAGTTCAACAGAGACCTCCAGTATATGTACCCTAATGAAAATCTCCTGACAATACTCTGTTCAGGTAGAATCAGCTTCATCTAGCTTTAAACTCTAAGCGAGGCAACTAAGTGTGAAGCCTAGATGCCTGAGGCAAGCTGTATAGTTAATGATGAGAGATGGGTACCCCTAGATTGTGATTCAACTCATTTAAAATATCACCTCATTTAAAATATGTGTCAGCTCTGTATGTATATGAAAGGTCAGGAAAGCTTTCAGGGGTAGAAGCAAAAGGGAACAATTGTTGACCATGCTTCCTACCTTATAACCCTGGCAAAATCTCAGGATAAAAAATTCCTGCTGTCTCCCATAGTTCGCTCAGATTCAGTTTTAGATGAACATTTTTTCATTAATGTGGCTGAAAAGTTTTACTCACCCCTAATAGATAGCACAGGATGTTGGTGAAATAATTTTAGAACTCAGTAGACAGAAATGCATTAGTAGCAACACCAAAAATATTACAGCAAAAGCAAAACAATGAGATGTACTCCAGTCTTGGCATTTCCAAACACAGATTTATAGTTTCATCTATGGCCTAACCTCCTTCTGAATACTAGTTATATTATTTGCAGACCAGATCTGGGAAAAACAGAAATATCATATTTGGAAAAACTATACCACAGGGATATTAAGGTCAAGGCCTTCAAAATAGTTAGATACCCTTCTTCCTAGATTCAATTTATTGGATTCCGCTTCCACAATGGAGGCGCCTAAAAAAATTAGAATCTTAAAAATGTGTCTGTGCTGGTTTTGGCTGGGATAGAGTTAATTTTCTTCATAGTAGCTACTATGGAGCTATGTTTTGGATTTGTGCTGAAAACAGTGTTGATAACACAGGGATGTTTTAGTTACTGCTGAGCAGGGCTTACACAGAGTCAAGGCCTTTTCTGCTCCTCACCCCACCCCACCAGCCAGTAGGCTGGGGGTGCACAAGAAGCTGGGAGGGGACACGGCTGGGACAGCTGACCCCAACTGACCAAAAGGCTATTCCATACCATATGGCATCATGCTTAGTATATAAAGCTGGGGAAGAAGAAGGAAGGGGAGGACGTTCGGAAGGAAGGGGAGGACGTTCGGAGTGATGGTGTTTGTCTTCCCAAGTAACCGTTATACGTGATGGAGCCCTGCTTTCCTGGAGATGGCTGAACACCTGCCTGCCCATGGGAAGTAGTGAATGAGTTCCTTGTTTTGCTTTGCTTGTGCATGGCTTTTTCTTTACCTATTGAACTGTCTCTATCTCAGCCCACGAGTTTTCTCACTTTACTCTTCTGATTCTCTCCCCCATCCTGCCATGGGGGAATGAGCGAGCAGCTGTGTGGTGCTTAGTTGCCGGCTGGGGTTAAACCATGACAGTGTCCTAAGTGGCTTTCCATGGTGATATAGGAAATCTTTCATAACCCCTAACGTGGAACCCAAATCTCCTTACTGCTTACCCATGAAGTAATAGTCAAAACATTATAAAAAGTAGAGCAACTGACACTGCTGTATTTACCTCAATACAGCTCAATACAGCCATTGGCGTTCTCTATTTGGAAGGCTGTTTCTGAAGAGCTCCTAAAATATTTTGGCTTTTAAGCAGTCATACCTCTCCTTTACTCACCTGTCAAAGGGCAATTGTCTACTAACTGTATCATATTCCCAGTTTGTTAAGATCAGCTGCACAACATGCCTCTCTCTTATCTGCTCTTCTACTCAGCCTTTGAGGGCCTGGCATTTGATTTGGTGTTAAGAGTGTGATCTGTGTCAAGGCTTGTTGATAACTTCGCCCAGCCATCCAAATCAGAGTCCCAAAGAGCTGGCATTGCAGTCCTGCATTATTTCCATGACTCTGCTTGTCGATCAGCAACAAAGTGAGCCAAAAGGGAAATACTAACTTAAAAGCTGGTAATTGGAACAAGAGTTCATTTTGTTTTCATTTCCCCTTACCTTGTAATAATTTGTAGTGCACAAGTGGGTTTTGTGCTTTGTCTCTGTTTCCCTGGAAGCTACTCTCAGAAAAAACATCAGAAACCAGAGTCTGGGCTCAGCCATGCCATTAAGATCTATATGTCAAGACCAATACGCATTTTCCTTAATGTGAGGCTGAAGATCAAAGCATAATCTTGGAATAAACATCTACTTTTTTCTGCTGGGGCCCATAGACATCCCCCTTCCTCTAGTTCTCCAGATTCTGCTCCCTGAAGCCCTGTGGAGTTCCTGGGCCAGTTCTGTGGCAGTTGCTAACAACAAAAGCAACAATAACTTGTAAAGAAGGACTGAAGGACTTCCTGCCTTAATTCCTTGGGGCTTTTAGATGGGAGATGAATGGGAAAAAAGGGATATAAGCTCTTAAAACTCCCTTAGAAAGACTAAGAAGGACATATTTTAAAAAGTGTTTAGGTACCTAGAAACAGACACAAGCACCTGTAGGATTCTCATAAACAGTCATGGACCATGCTCCCTGTAAAATCAACTGGGCAACTGAAAAAAAAAATAATCTTTCTGGAGACCTATTCAACCTATGAGACACCTAAATGACTAGGATTTTGGCCTATATGGATGATACCCTTAGTGGAACAAACTTCTTTTAGGTACTGCTTGAAATCTGGCGTCACTCTGCTGTGGTCACATGCAGTTATGGCTTTTCTGAAAGATCTTTTTCCTACAGCTAGTGCCATCAAAATCTGGCTGGAGGCATCAGTATGTATTTCAGTTCTGCTGTCCTTTAGATCTGCCTGGATTTGCATGATCAGGAGATAGTATTTAAACTGGAGGGCCTGTTTCATCAACGTAGGGAAAAGAAGCAAGCACCATGGCCAAGTCCTTTAAAGGCCCATTGCCTTGGAGCATGATTTACTATTTGAAATGAAGAGATATGAATAACAAAATAAAACTTCACTGACAAACTGCTGGCTGCAATTCCCAGAAACGTCTTCCCCCGGATCCCCCCTTTTTCTTTTCATTTTATAACTCCCAAGACACAAGATATGAAGAAACTCTTTAAATCTTTCCTGGTACTTTACTCAGGATATGCCTATACTGCAATCTGCAGTGTTGTGTGAATACACTTGAGGTTGCTTTAAATGAGCTAGGTTAGATCCTGAGACTCAGTCTCCTTGCAGTAGCATAATGCTCAGTATGAGATAATTCTCTCTGCTTCTTGAGGTTACAGAGGGATTAATGCTAAGCAACCAAATACAGACACCCTCCTCTGGTGGGGGAATGACAAGGAGGAAGAGAAATTATGCATTTCATCCACATTGTCAAACAAAAATGACAATGGGGGCCAAAGACATTTTTTGAAAAGAACAGGTTTCCATCAGAAAATGATGATTAGATGTACACCACAAGAGTCCTTAGGAAGGCAATGAATTGACTGGCATTTTCAATGACAGCAAAGAAATCAGAACAACTGCAGGTTTTGTTTGGTCTGTATTACGTCCATTTTTCTTCTATTTTATATTTCTGTTTGAATAAGATTGTATCAGTGCTTACAAAACAACTGCTCCTTACGCTGCATTGCTTTGTTTTTAAAGAACTACTTCACAGGAAATGTAAAGCCCTTCTAGTTGCATTGCAAGCAGGGATCCACACAAGGTACCACAGAGGGGCTGAATGGTGCACTCGGTCTTTTCCTTTGGTCTCACCTTAGATACCAGCTTGATTATAACGCTTGTGCTCTCCTTTACAGGATTTGACCCACAGACACTTAAATGAAAATTTACTGCATTTATACAGCTCTGTTTTACTAGCACCATAGCTGTGAGTAGTATCTCAGTAGAAGTTGCCATAGCCCTGATACTTCCCAGTAGGAGCTTCATTTGGACATTATATGGCGGGATGGAGGTTTGAATGGGTGTTTGAACGTATGCTGAAACCTTCTAAATTAAACAATGAGAAAATAAAATAAAATTAATATCCAACCTCAGCTCTTCCACTTCCATAGTTATTCAAAGGCAAGATACTTTCTCCTTAACCCGATACACATTGCTCTGTCAGACTACTAGCTTTTTAAAAAATAAAGTACTTGAAATACTTTAGGGGTCATTTTCACTTCTCTGCATTACAATATGACAATGACAATACATCTCAGATCACACTGCCATCTCTCTGTTAAAATAGCCTTTCCTTGTATATGATGAAACTTTTTCTTCATATAGCCATATGAGTATTAATATGAATGGTCTTTTCATTGCAAACCATAGTTGGTGTCAAGAATTTATAAACATGGAACAATAACAGTGCCCCTGCCTCAGCTCATTTGGTAAGAACTGAATTTTCACTGATTTGAAGAGATGCAACCAACCACAAAAATTAATAAGATACTGCTCCCAGGGTCACTTCTAAGTGCTACCATGCTATTTTGATTAGTACTGAAACTTGGGACCTCATTGTGGGCACAATCCATAGTCATTATACAAGAGAATATGTATTCCAAGATAAAGGACAAAATCTTGACCACATAGGCATGAGATGAATCGCGTAAGAATTCTTACTGGGGAGATAAGACTTCTACTTTGCAGGACTAGAGGTATCAGGACCTTTGCAGGAACTATGAGTGCAAGCTGCTAATGGTCTTCTGACAGAAGGAAAGACAATAGTAAAAATAGGAATATGAGCATAAATGTGACTGAGCAGCTTTACTCTATCTGATATCTTTTTGTAATTCAGAAAAGGACATAATCATGAATACTGCCATAATGAAGGCATCTAGAAGTAAGAAGGGGAATTAAAGCCATCTGCAGCTGAGATTGGCAAAGTCAGGAACACCTGTATTTCATTTATTAATTTGTTTAATACTCTATTGTCATTATTTTAGTTGACCCAAAGAGGACTAGGCTACTTGCTAGCTACATGGCATTACATTCTTAGCTAACAATAATCTGAGGATATCCTCAAAGTCCAAAGGGATACATGCAACTGACATGCTGTTAAAAAGTCAATACTTGCCTCTGGAATCTGAAAGTAAAAAGTCCTATAGGTGTTCAGAATATGTACAATATCCCACCAAAGACATTAACTGTTTGACTTTTTAAAGATATAAAAAAGCTTCAGCTGTCAGACATTTCTATCATAAGGAAAAGTGGGTCAGCAAATACATACAGACCTGCAGTACTGAATTTTACTACCATAACTGGTCTCTAATACACCGTAAAAATAAAATGAGAAATAAACACACAGAGCAGACTGAAATTTTACAGTTCTTTCTACATAGGCATAGAGAAACATTGTCAGTGAAAACACAAAGTTAAAAGCAGTTTCAGGATCTGTGCTGGTTCCAGAGTCCCCAAGCCAGTTTTTGACAAGCACATAATTTCTATTGTATACATTTTTTCATTCCTCTATGACTGCCTAAGATACCCACACTAACAACAGGATGTTGTCTGGATAATTATACAAAAGGATGTGGAAAAATGAATGAACACAAGGTCAAATGGGAAAAGGAAATGTACAGAAAGTACAGAGGAACTACATTTTTTCATGGTATTACTTATACACTTGATTGATGAAACTTGAAGTGTAAGGGTGGTCTCATGTTTCAAATGATGGTCATGGATTCTGACTACTACACTCAGTTCTCTTGATTTCCTGGTTAACCTGAAGTTAATTCACTTTATTTATCTGCACAATACAGACATTGTTCCCTTCCTTTCTGGTTCATCTACTCAAATTGTAAACTCTTCAAGGCAGAGATCTTCTCACATTATAATTGTGTACAACAGCTGACACAGAGAAATCTCTAGCTGCTGGTCTATAAACGTAATGTTATCAGGTAAAACCTCCCCATTCTTTCCTTTATTTCCTCCAGCTGAAATCACAGAAGCTTGGCTAGCTCCCCTTTTCCAGCCTACTGACTTGTGCCTGAGGAGTGAATCCTCCCTTGCCAAACTGAAGCAATGGAAGAGAGCCCCATTCCCTTTATATTTGTGTTCCCAAGGTTAATCCTCAACATTGAGAAATAGATGCTCAGATTCATAGAATAGGGTTAGAAGGGACCTATGGAAATCATCTGGTCCACCTGCCCTGCTCAAAGCAGGGCCAAGTTCAATGCCAGATCAGGCTGCTCTGGGTTTCATCCAGTCAGCTTTTGAATTTCTCAATAGCATCCATAATCATTGTTTGTGTGTTGATTTTTTTTTTTTTTTTTGGTGGTGGTGGTGGTCATTCTGGGTCTTTGGTGTTTGTTTTGTTTGGTTTTTTTGGGTTTTTTTGTTTTACTTTTTGGAAGGGGTTCTTAAACCTTAGCCAGATTCTTAAACCTTAGTTCTTAAACCCTCAGTCAGGTTTGGCTTTTTACCAAATTTTCTGAGGTAATTTTAAAGCCAACTGAAAGCTGACTGTAAGTTGACACAGTCGACTGTATTTTTCTCTCTCTCAGTATTTTTTTTCCTCTTGTGGTGTAAAGTTAATGAAAATTTCATATAAGAAACTGTTTCCACATCCAGAAAGAGTGACCTCAAGTTTCATCCTTATATTCTTAGCCTTGTTTCTCATTTTTCATGCTTTTTAAATTAATCATGTTAATTTGTATAAAGTCAATTGATATAAAGGTAATGGGGTTTTGAGAAAGCTGTTAACAGTAATTTGCTTAATTAACAAATCATGTAGAAAATCATGCTTGCTATAAACACTGCTGTGGAGCAAATGCAATCCATTAAGATTCATAGGAAGGTACCATGTTCTGCTCTGTCAAAAAGGTTTAACTGCTGATGAGCAGGTTTTGAAACCTGAAAGCTGGAAAAATGCATAGTCCCCTCTTGTACATCCATTAAACTCTCCCAGACTGTGGGCTACTTGGGTCCTAACCTGTCAGCTGCTCTGATCTGTGCTGAAGTCCTGTATAGCTAAAGGGGATGTGTCATATCACATAATGTACTTAACAGGATACCATTTGGAAGTTAGTGGTGAGTGTCCTGCTTGTGGGAGGAGGCTAGAAGCTGTTAGGCATGGTGATAAAATCAAGCAGCAGGATGTTATTAGGATCTGTTGAAATGGAAGACAGGGCAGAAGAGAAAAGTACCACACACCATGACCAGCTCCTCCAGTCACAGAAGAGAAGAGAGAATATCTTCAAATCATTACAGCAGATGTAAAGTAGATATTTTATTGTAGCAAACCATCTGTGTATTGATGAACCAGTTTATGGAATCTACCAGTTCCAATTTGTCTTATTAGGGCGCTTCTCACTATGCTAGGTAAGCATGACAGATCTGGCAGCAAGTCCGTGAGTTACCAGCCAGGGTAAAGGCTGATCAGAAGCTAGGAACACAGAGATTTTTCCATTCACCAGACTGGATCTACTTCCTTCATAGTAATATGAAGAGAATGAAGCTGCTCTGATTTATTCCATGAAAGAAATTACTTTTTCTTTCTGCTTCCTTTTGCATTTGATGTAGTGCAACAGTTTGCTGTTGTCCTTTATGATATTAGCTGATCACTAGCTTGCAATGACCACTATAGTAGTTGACAGGTTTTGGGTTTTGCTCTGCGAAATTCAGCCCCAGACTTCCAAGGTTTCCATCCTTGAGGTGTCAGAGACTTCATTGTTCAGTTATGACCAAAGAAAACAGATGGGATCATCTTTCACAGTGATATGAGAACTATGATGCATTAAGACATGAATAGAGATTAATTAAAACACATTTTCTGGAGGACACTTCGTAACAAAGACAAAGGCCGGGAAAATTGTGTATTAATGCAAAATTAGACAGTTTCCACAAATATAGTTCTGAACTAACCATCTAAGACTTCTTAAAGACGTCTGCAAATATATAATAAATGATTTATATGGTCATGACAGCTGTGATGTTAAATATAAAAATTAACTTTTACAATAAAAAAAAAAATTCAGTCTTAAGTCTTTCAGGATTGTTGTCTCATCATAACAAGCACTCCAGGGCAACTCCGTTTAATCTATTTGCACTTAGTTTCCACCAGGCAATGGTTCCTACTCATCTGTATCAGCTGCAGAAGGCACTTACACTAGTTGGGATCAATTGCAAAAAAAAAAAAAAAAATTTCCCCTGGTCCACAAGGAAGGTGTGCAAACTGCTCTACATTACATGAACTTGCTTTTAGATACAAACAGCTGTGTCCATTTTCCTGTTCATTTACAATCATCAGACAGAGCAGGGAATCATGGGGAGGGCTTTTTCCACATCAGCTTTGAGAAACAAAAAACTTTCTGACACTAACTGGACATCATTTATTATAACCTATATAGCATGCATTCAAAGTCATGGGCGTGTTCCAGCAAAAGTTGGGTGAGGGTCACCCGGTTCACCAGCTTGGACACTCCTGAATGTTGTTATTGCTTCTGAAACTTTAGATATAACATGGACTATAACAAGGGTGTTTAAAGAGAATCCTGACTCCTCTTGAGATGAGCATGTCGGAGACTGCCCTTTTCTCAATTTGAAGTCTTTCTGCATATGCTGTATCAGTCACCATTAGCCTGTTTTCTGTGTCAGCCCCTCTGGTACAACATACTCGAAGCCAGGAGAGGATAAAGGCAGGGTTCTTGAAATCTGGGACCCTTGCCTAGAAAAGCCATGGATGCAACTGAGCCAAAGTCATAATGTTGGACAAGGATTCACTACACATCTGGTTTCTGTCTGCCAGCCATCTGTTAAGCGGATTGGGTGTTGGCTGGAAAACCCCAGTTATCAAGAGAAAAACAAAGAGCTGTGAATTGGGAAAAGACAAGTGAGAAGTGAAAAGGCAATAAAAAAGGAAAAAGGTGAATGATGGAAAGTTTGTGAAGAGCACACTGACATTTTACCAGACCTTTTGTAGTCAACTCTTATTCTTAAAAAGCCAATTGGGTGCAAAATTCTCCTCTCAGGGAACAGACAGCCTTGAAAAAAAATATTAAAAACACGGGAGATGCTGCTCAGAGAAACAGTAGTGACTGTATAATACAATATGACCAGGAACACTTAACAATACAAATTATCCCTTCAGACATTCTGCTATATAGTGTACAGCATTACTTTACAAAAGTTTTATAGGACAAAATCTAGTCCAAGGTGAAAAAAAAATGGATGTGTATGTGTGCCTATGTGTGTGTATATATGTATAAATATATATCTATCATTCTGCAGTTTCACTGAAACTGTATTGAGTTGCACAAGCCAAGGAGCTGGTTGCCTAAGATGAAAGGGATATAAAATATAGCCATATTCCAGAGGAAAATGAATATCAATATACAGCTTCCGTGTGATACTACTATCATTGATTTTTGACAATAGTCTACATATGAATGAGCTATAGTTAATAGCATAGGAAGTTATAACACCCCCTCTTGTAAGTACTGCTTATTTGTTACCACGCTCTGCTACTGAGTGAAAGGCATCTTCGGTTGCTGGCTGCCATGAAACTCAATCATAGTGCTCTATGTGCCATGTTGCAGTAATTGTTTGGCAAATGATTACAGTGTGCGTGTGTGTGTGTGAAAGCAATGCAAGTCTGCCTAAAATTCAGGTAAAATGCTGAAGAAATCCTGTGACTTTTCATTATTCAGTGAATGCTACTCATAGAATCTAAGGGCAGAAGAAACCACTGTGGTCATCTAAGCTTCTTTTCCTGAAAACCCAGTCACAATACTACCCCAAATTAATTATTATTTGAATTAAATTCTGCCATGAATGCTAAGATATCTGAGCTTGATTTTTAGAAACTGCTACTGATGAAGATCATAGAATCACAGAATCATAGAATGCTTTGGATTGGAAGGGGCCTTTACAGGTCATCTAGTCCAACCCCCCTGCAAGAGGCAGGGACATCTTCAACTAGATCAGGTTGCTCAGAGACCCATCCAACCTGACCTTGAATGTTTCCAGAGATGGGGCATCTACCACCTCTTTGGGCAACCTGTTCCAGTGCCTCACCACCCTCGCTGTAAAAAAATTCTTTCTTAAATCCAGTCTAAATCTGCTCTCCCTTAGTTTAAAAACATTGCTCCTTGTCCTGTCACAACAGGCCTTGCTAAAAAGTCTGTCCCTGTCATTCCTACAGGCCCCCTTTAAGTACTGGAAGGCTGCTATAAGGTGTCCTCGCAGCCTTCTCTTCTCCAGGCTGAACAACCCCAACTCTCTCAGCCTGTCCTCATAGGAAAGGTGCTCCAGCCCTTGGATCATTTTTGTGGCCCTCCTCTGGACCTGCTCCAACAGCTCCATGTCCTTCTTGTGCTGAGGGCTCCAGAGCTGGATGCAAGTACTCCACGTGGGGTCTCACCAGAGCGGAGTAGAGGGGCAGAATCACCTCCCTCGACCTGCTGGCCATGCTTCTTTTGATGCAGCCCAGGATACAGTTGGCCTTCTGGGCTGTAAGCGCACATTGTCAGCTCATGTCCAGCTTTTCGTCCATCAGTACCCCCAAGTCCTTTTCTGCAGGGCTGCTCTCGATCACATCATCCCCCAGCCTGTATTGAAACTGAGGATTGCCCTGACCCAGGTGTAGGACCCTGCACTTGGCCTTGTTGAACCTCATGAGGTTCACACTGGCCCACTTTTCCAGCTTGTCCAGGTCCCTCTGGATGACATCCTGTCCTTCTGGCGTGTCAACGGCACCACTCAGCTTGGTGTCATCTGCAAACTTGCTGAGGGTGCACTTGATCTCGCTGTCAATGCCATTGATGAAAATATTGAACAGCCCTGGTCCCAGTACAGACCCCTGAGGGACACCACTCCTCACTGATCTCCATCTGGACATTGAGCCATTGACCGCTACCCTCTGGATGGGACCATCCAGCCAATTCCTTATCCACTGAACAGTGCACCCATCAAATCCATATCTCTCCAATTTAGAGAGAAGGATGTTGTGGGGGACCATGTCAAAGGCTTTACAGAAGTCCAGATAGATGACATCCATTGCTTTTCCCTTGTCCACTGATGTGGTAACTCCCTCGTAGAAAGCCACTAGGTTGGTCAGGCAGGACTTGCCCTTGGTGAAGCAATGTTGGCTGTCTCGAATCACCTCCCTGTCCTCTATGTGCTCTAGCATAGCTTCTAGGAGGATCTGTTCCATGACCTTCCCAGGCACAGAGGTGAGGCTGACAGGTCGGTAGTTCCCAGGGTCCTCCTTTCTACCCTTTTTAAAGATGGGCACAATGTTTCCTTTCTTCCAGTCACCAGGGACTTCACCTGACTGCCATGACTTTTCAAATATCATGGAGAGTGGCTTGGCAGCTACATCAGCCAATTCCCTCAGGACTCTGGGATGCATCTCATCAGGCCCCATAGACTTATATATGTTCAGGTTCCTCAGGTGGTCATGAACTTCATCTTCCCTTACAGTGGGAGGGGCTTTACCCCCCTGGTCCACGACGTGTTTTCCATTGACTCAGGACGGGTGAGGAGAGCGGTTGCCAGCGAAGACTGAAGCAAAAAAGTTGTTGAGTACCTCAGCCTTCTCCTCGTCTGTTGATGCTAGGTCACCATTCTTGTTCACCAGTGGAGGTACGCTTTCTTTAACTTTCCTTTTCTGGCTGATATACCTGTAAAAGCCCTTCTTGTTATTCTTTGTGTCCCTTGCCAACTTCAGCTCCAGCTGTGCCTTGGCCTTCCTGACCCCATACCTACACAACCGGGCAGCGTCCCTATACTCTTCCCAGGTTACCTGTCCCTGCTTCCACTGCCTGTGCAGCTCCTTCTTGCTCTTCAGTTTGACCAGCATGTCTCGACTCAGCCATGCTGGTCTCTTCCCTTCCTTGCCTGATTTCCTACATCTGGGGACTGAGAACTCTTGCGCTTTATGGAAAGCATCCTTAAAGATCTGCCACCTCTGTTCTGCTCCGCTGTCCCTGAGGACCGTTTCCCAGAGTGTCCTATTGACTAACTCCTTAAAGAGCTGGAAGTTTGCTTTCCTAAAATTTAGGGTCCTGACTATACTCCTCACCTGTCCCATATCCCTCAGGACTGTGAACTCCACCAATGCGTGATCACTGCAGCCTAGGCTGCCTCCAATCTTGATGTCACTGATGAGCTCACTTGCATTGGTGACCATCAGGTCCAGTATCGCATCCCCTCGGGTAGGGGTGTCTGTTACCTGGGTTAAGAGGTTATACTCAATGCACTCCAGGAGTCTCCTGGATTACCTACAGCTTGCCATGCTACTTTTACAGCAGATGTCGGGGTGGTTGAAGTCCCCCAGTAGGACAAGAGCTTGCCAGCATGAAGCCTCCTGTAGCTGGAGGAAAAAAGGCTTCATCAGTAGACTCCCCTTGGATCAGCCTACTAAAGATCAGCCATTATCCTCAAGTTAATAACTTTCATTCCTCAAAAAGAAGACCACTCAATTTAAATTTTTCTAACTTTTCCTTTTAGTCAACAGATCTTGTATTTATGATAGACAGAAAATGCCATTTATATATATATATGCATGCATTAACACTCATGTACACACAGATATGTCTGGTAGCTCCTGATATTAATCCATATCCTCCTTAGCTGCTTGTTCATATATCAATCACTATTTCTTAAACACTAATTAAACAGGAAATACTGCTAGTCTATTTCCACTGTTGGCAAATGATAGCAAATTTCTCTTTAACAATTATTTAACAAAAAAGAAACAAATACTAATTCATAATCTGACTAAAAATTCAGATTTACTTTAAATTCCTGATTTATGGCAGTGAGTTGCATAATACTGTGGTTTACTTTGGTTTTGTTGAAATTGGTTTCATAACTTCTATGATTCGAGTTGTACCATGCACAGAAAAGTCCACGTCAACATTTTGATAACAGTCTATGGGATTAAGAACAAATGTATAGTAAGAGTTCATACATACATTCTTTTGAGATATTATTTCAATTTTTCTTTCACTGTGCTAATCCCAGTTTAACGTAAACTTGAAGTGGTCTCAAGATATCAGGAAAATGTAAATGTCTCTATTTAATTTGTTAATACTACTCAGACATTGATCTTGTGTCCCTTTATGAGTCAGTATGTTCAGTCATGTCAGGGTGAGGTGCATGAAAGACTTTTCAAAGAATAGCTTAGATGATACACAAAATAAATAGGTCTGAGACTAGAATGGCCAAAAGACAGTGAAGTAATTACTTTCATTTTTCTGACATATTTATCCCTGGAGGAAAAATATTAACATATATGAAGAGCTCACCTTTTTAAACATACCCTAGGTGATTGATTTTTTAAAATTTCTACTCAAGATCCTTCATTATTCTAGACCATATTGTCTTTGAATTTTCCCCAGTGACTTTTAACCATTTCAGGAATGTAACAATGGACCAAACTGTGACACTCAGTCATACTTTAATCTCACTTTCTGTCCTACAAAACAAAGAAGTCATCTCTGCTAGACCATTCCCTGTTTGGTTTTTTTTTTTTATTTTGTCTTCCAACCAGGAAGCTCTGCTGCCTTTTTACTGAGCTTTGGGCTCCACCAGTGCCTTGACTCTACTCATTCACTCTCCACTCTCCCAAGCATGCAGGGTGCACTGGTCAACCTGCAGCTCCTCACCCATTTCCCTGGGTGTTATTCACCCATGGTGTACCAGGCAGACAGGCATGCAGCAAAATTACAACATTTGCTCAGGGTCTGTATCTCTGTTATACAAACCTCATGCCCCTACTAAGCTTTCACATATATTCTCTGTGGATCCTTCATTAAGGCATATTTAGTGCTTGAGTAATTTGTTAACAGGACAGAGTTATCTTATGACTCCATATTAATGTGCCCTAAGCAGGCTAAACATTAATAAACTTGAATCTGACAGTAAAACTTTAAGAGGCACAGTACCAGCTGAATTCCCCCTCCTTCAGATCAGATGCTGCATAATGACTAAACATTACTCTGCTAGTTTTATGTAAATGAAGGAGATGGGAAGCTAAACCTTAAGCAATCTAATATTTTCTTGATTGTATTTAATTTAGGATTAACTAACCCTGATTAAACAAGACCTTACAAGTACATCAACAGCCTGCAATTAACGTGCTGTTGGTAAACACTTGGAATCAGAATTTTTTGTCTCTCACACCACAAGAATCATGTATAAGCAATTCTTATACTTCTGCCTGCAATATCTAGTAGTTAAAATCATGAAACCTGGTGGATTATAAGCACTTCTGACGCATCCTCAGATATGTATTGCAAAAAAAAAAAAAAAGGTAGTATTTCTAAAAACTTTTAAAAGGGTAAATGTTTGATAGGTTACACTGCAGAGTCCTCAATAAACCACATCACCAAGCAGAACTGTGAAGAAAGCAGAGTTGGTTCACAATTAACTTTCCAGCAGCAGCTTCAGAATGAAGCTTGGAAAGAAAAAGACAAAAAGAAAAGATGGTCTCACAAGGTGCATGCAAACTGGCTTTGTCTGTTTACAGAAAAACCCGCCTCACTTTTCTTGGAGACTTGCATGGGATAAGATTACAGGAATGGCCATTCAGGACTACTGGAGCAGGGCTCTTCAATCCCCTTCCCAGCAGAAATCAAAGCCTATTCCCAAACAAGGCTGCACCCAAGTGGATGCTGCTACGCTTGTGCCAGTGCACCCTAGTGCTTTTCTAACAGCAGCTGCCAACAATGATACTTTGAATCCCAAAGTGCTTCGCATCCAGCCTTCCAGTTGTCCTCCCTGAGTATTGCAGGTCTGCTCATACATCCCTTCCCACTGTCTTTCTGCCAGCTGAACAAATTACTGACCTCACCTCCCGCCAGCTGTGTGGCACAGCTTTTCACTGTCCTTACCTCTGCCTGCTGAACCACTCACGTGAATTCTCCTAACTCATCTCAGGCAAAAATAACTGAGGTTAGCAAGGACCTGCTGCTTAAAGTGCTGTGGAAAATTTAGATCATTTTTACTTAAATGGGTGAAGAAGCAATTCTTACAAGCAACTGAGCTTGCCAGTCACTGAAGACTTTTAGCTTGGGTAGAAGTTTTAAGTGAGTTGTCTTCACACCTAATGAAAATGCCCTAGCACAGTTCCCAGTTACAAGAAAAATGGGTAGAAAGCAAGGCACCGTAAGTTTCAGCAGGGGAGCCAAAAGCAACAAGTCTTGACAATATATTGATTTTCCTTTTTAAGCACCTGACTCCTTTCCTCAGAAGCACTCTGCTTTGCTAAGGACAGGCTGAATTACCAGGAATGACAATACATTTCCCCCAGCCGGACTCCTGTTCTCTGAAAAACTAGGTTTATATCCAGAAGCACTCAAATGATGAGCACAGTTAGGGGTGGAGTAAAGACCCAAATCATGACATTTAATTTCACTTACTGGTGTCTTCCCATCCTTGTTGGTAGTCAGTGGCAATTCTTACATGACATCCTCATTTCTTACTTATACGTCACGTTTTTCTGAAGTTAAAATGATGGTGATATGGACCCATCTGTAAAAGAAGATTGACTATAAATCAGAATCACAAAGATAATTCAGACAATTGAAAGAGGTTCCTCTGATATCTTCTAAGTAGCTCTAATCCCAAAGGAAATTACTCCTATTTTTGTTTCAGATAGGAATTTATTTATAATTCCTTTTGGTCTTGACTTTACTTTTTAGTTACCTTTTAATTTTAAGTAGAAAAACAGCAATTTCTTGATAAGAAATAATTTTCAATAAAAAATCCTGAATGTTCTGAAAAAATAACTTAGAATTTTACTTAAGGGTGATTTTTGCTTTTCTAATAACTACTTTTAGGAGAAAGAGAGACTTTTTTGGTTTTTAATAAAACATTATTTATTTATTTATTGTCTTTTTACCAAAATGAAATCTCTTTTCCTTCTTCCTGTTTTTTTTTTTTTTTTCCCCAATGTTCTCTAAGGGAGCTGATCCCTCAGCATGGTGTTGTTAGACAGCGTGAAGGTTAAATAAGGGCTGCATTGCAGTGTATTTAGTTGCTTGGAAGCATTCAGTCTCAACCTTAAAGTTATTTTAACAGTTTTTTTGCTTTTCATTCCTTTTGAACCTACAGCCTGTGACTATATAAACCATCACACCAATTGCATAAAGTTATGTAGTGGAAAGACCTAAAATGAGTTCCACTCAAAATTTTAAAAGCTCTTATTGCCTCTGCATACGCTACTTAGCCTTGAGAAAAAAAATAATCTATCAATATAAAAGTACCATCAAAGGCACAAAGCATTTCTTCTTTCTTTGGCTTGAAACACTGAATTTCCAGACCCAATTCTTACTGCTTTTCCAAGATGATAAATTTGGAGTAACTTCATTTGAAATATTGGGATTACTCTGGTGTAAAACCTGAGTCTGTGAAAGAGGAATCACAGTTCCTAACATCTTACTATAAGGTGAACTTTAAATACAAATCTATTGGGTAAAACAGTGACAGATCTTTATATTTTTTGTTTTAGTATTCCATACAGCAAAATAAATAAATCAAAAGCTTGCATAGTTTCTACTTCAGCTGAAATATTATCTTCAGTCCTTAAAAGAAGGGAGTTTCGGTCATTTGATGTAAATCTGGAGTACAATAAATAACGACATTGAAATCACTATGTCATGAAATCAATAGAATCACTCAGGATTTACATTTGTCTAACTGGGCTCACTATGTAGTCTAGCCATACGTCTTTGTACCCAGAGCAGCTAGAACAGCAAGGCATCACCATAGCATTACAACCAGTCGGACTCCCAAAGTTGCCTCATTAAAGAACATGAACTCCGTACTTAATAAGATTTAAAAGAGAACGTTTTCCAGTTGCTATGCCTTATTCTACAGAATTATATTAATTATACCACTCATGGAAGTGAATGTGGTTAATTAACAGTAATCATGTTCTTCTTGTTCTACAAACTTGCATGCCAACATCTCCCAGGAACATTAGCCCTAGGGGAAACTTGTAAAAGGTGCACAACCCATCTTCAGGTCTTTCTACGGGTTGGGGATTTTTAACTAGTCCCCACTGTTTGGGGAGGTACTGATGTTTTTAGCACAATTCTCCTCTCAGCTCAACTGCTTAGAACTACTACTATGCCATCAACTTAATGGCATAATATTAACCCTTGAATCCTTGTGTTATGAGCAAGGAAAACATGAGGCCTGATATGCTTTGGAAGCAGAGCATCCTATTTTTTATTGGCCAAAACCAAGTCCGCAGATATCCGCTAAAAGGTCCAAAGGTAGCAGGGAGATCTCGCTAACTCTGTGGAAAGCCCATATTAATTTATCAGCTCTTTGTTTAACTTTGTATTCTCAGGACATCCCTTGATACTCATTGAGTCTTTCCAAAATCAAGTAGACATGAAAGATGCGTGTAAACAAAGCTTTGCAGTCCACCAGCTGAATAGATATGATATTGGACAAGCACAGTTTAGTTGGCAATAGTCAAGGATACAATGGTAAAACAATATTTTTACTGGTACAGTTTGATTCTGTCATAGGGGATAGTTTTCTAACATTGGTACAAAACACAGTTTACTGGTATGGCTGCAGCTGGACAATTTGCTCTTCTGGTCCACAGCTATTTCTACATCCTGAAGTGTTGTGCTGGTTTTGGCTGGGATAGAGTTAATTTTCTTCATAGTAGCTACTGTGGGGCTATGTTTTGGATTTGTGCTGGAAACAGCGTTGATAACACAGGGATGTTTTAGTTAGTGCTGAGCAGTGCTTACACAGAGTCAAGGCCTTTTCTGCTCCTCACCCCACCCCACCAGCCAGTAGGGTGCACAAGAAGCTGGGAGTGGACACGGCTGGGACAGCTGACCCCAACTGACCAAAGAGATATTCCATACCATATGGCATCATGCTCCACATATAAAGATGGGAAAAGAAGAAGGAAGGGGGGGACGTTTGGAGTGATGGCGTTTGTCTTCCCAAGTAACCATTACACATGATGGAGCCCTGCTTTCCTGGAGATGGCTGAACACCTGCCTGCCCATGGGAAGTAGTGAATGAGTTCCTTGTTTTGCTTTGCCTGTGTGCACAGCTTTTGCTTTCCCTATTAAGCTGTCTTTATCTCAACTCACAAGTTTTCTCACTTTTACTCTTCTGATTCTCTCCCTCACCCCACCAGGGGGGAGTGAGCGAGCAGCTGTGTGGGGCTTAGTTGCCAGCTGGAGTTAAACCATGACAAAAGTGTATAGAGCTGGCAGCCTATATAAATAGTACTCAGCACAGAGGAAGTTAATGCACAAGCCTTCGGTTACTGTAAAGCTTTTTTCATAAGTAATACCCTAATGTTATTAAAAATAATAAAAATAATGTCTTCAAATTATATTATCTATACCATTTTACAGGCCTTCAGAATAACAGTTTTCCCAAGCATAGTCTGTCTCCAGAAGGTATCTTCTTGTCTCTCCTCATGCTAGATGTTCACCATTTTAGTATCTGGGGTTCGCCTGACTTCCCTAGGTCTTTCCCAGTATGTTTTCTTGGCCAAGGGTCTTTGCCACTTGCCTTTTCTTGGATATGGACCATCAAAATCTAAGGCAAGTGAGGTGATCTTCAGACTTCTCACTGCATTAAGAACAGTCCTTCACAAAGTTCCACTGTGGGGAATCAGACGGAGGGAAGGGAGGAAAAGGTCATGAAGAATTATGTGTTCATAGTTTGCTGTCTCAGGGATGCATGACACTTGAAGATTTTGCTAAGAGCTTCAAAAAATATTATCTCTAGATTTTAACCAGTAAAAAATTTCACTGGCTTGGAAAGAATAATTTGAAAATATCCCCACTTCTCCTAAGGATTCTTTGGTTGGTCTTCTAGCAGAAAACTTTCAGGAGCTTCATGTTCCCCTTTTCCACATCTTCTCCATAGGATACAGACAAGCTAGTCTCTTAATATTCAATCTCAGACTAAAAACAACCCCCCCAAAAAAAACCCAGGGGGAAAAAAAGGGGGGGGGGGAGGGGAAAAAAATAAAAGGAGAATCTGCCTCCTGACTTTGGCAACCAACTGAGCTTTACCCAATACTGTTGCATCTAAATGGATGATAAACAGATTTTAACAATTGTCTGTGGTCAGCCTCATGCCAGATACAAAACTGCCTGGTGCCAGTGCCTGTGCGCTGTGCCTCACAACAGTCAGCAGAGAAGCTAAGTGAGCTCTGCTTCCACAATGGAGTTTGGCAGTCTGTCAGGTAGAAAGTCTCCAGTACTTACAAGAATTTGTAAGCTGCACATTGTCAGAATCCCCACATCATCACAGGCCTACACCAAACGGAGTCTATTGCTTTCCTTGGTCTAAAATACATTCACAGAAGAGTCATTATTTGGACACCTATTATAGCTAATTCAGAATCTGGATTTCATGAAAAAAGAATAGATTTTTTTCCCTAAAAACCCCATGTTAATCATTAAAAGCAGTAATGAATATTTAATTCCTGAATTTCCTCTCTGAATACATTGTAAGAAGACAAAGAATAGTTCTCACTGAAATCTTAAGAATAAACAGAATACAAAACCCATACATAGTCCCAGCTTTTATCTTTTCCTTTTTGGTGCTTTCTTTTTCTGGTTCTTCACTGAATTTCTCTTTTTCCTTTGGAACACATAAGATGGTAAGAATGCTTGTGCAATATGGCAGATCAAAGAAACCTGTATGTAAAGCTTTTTACTTCCTTATATGAAATGTGTGTAGTGTGTTACAAATAGTAAATTTAGGCTAGATCCAGCATATATCAAGTTAGAGCAATCTTTTATCTGTTTTCTTCTTTCCCAAAATGACAGTTTGGCACTGAAGGCTCTGGGAGTTTTACCCTTTCTTTTCCACATTTATGCAGGCTGAAAATATGTTACTATCTGCACACTGATAAATAAGACTGATTTTCAGCCTGGTTTGAAAGCAGTATTTTATGCCAAATATTGTATTTTCCAGTTAGCAAAGATTGTAGAATGGCTTTGAAAGGTTAAGCTACTAGATATAACTCTTGCAATTGTGGAGCCTATATAACAGATTCTCAAGTATCCAAAATGATTCATGGAAATAGTGAACAAGAAGGGGAAAATCTGACTTTGAAAGTGAAGACAGATTTTAATATAGAAAACACACAAAAAGAAATCTAAAGCATCTTTCCAAGCTAACAGAGCATGGCACATTACAAAGCTGAAGTTGAGGCTCTGACTCAGAGCTTTGCAGTGTATCATCTAATTTAATAACATCTCAGGCAGCTTGTGTTGTGATATTAAAAGGGCTTCATTGAGAATACATAAATCAGTGAGCTCCCCCTTCCCCCCCCCCCAACATGGGACCCTAATGAATTTATTTGCTACTAATTTCAAGAGGTTACCAACAATCCAAGTATACAAGCCATGATTGTGGTGTGAAGAGGCCTGCAAGAAAGCTTTTACAAATTCCCTGATGACATCCAGGACAAGCATATACGGAGTGTTCAATCAAATGCTGCTCAAGAGATTACAAACTACTGATACCTACATTTTGACCTTCTACTACAATTCATCAACGGTTTCACCTACTCATGTACTACTCTGCACAGAGGGGAAGAAGACAGCAGCAGCAGAGCAGGGGAGGGAGATGACTCAAAGTGTGAAACCTTCCAAGCTGTGAAAATGTTTTTTTTGTTGAAGCCAAAGGAATGCCACAAATAAGCTTTGCAGAACATTGTGGGTCAGGGAGGAAAGGGACATCAAACTCCAGCAAACTGAAGCAAGTGAAAAAGAGTAAACAAGATGGATATTCTCCTTTCTTAAGTCATCTTTCACAGGCACTCAGGCTTCTGCAGCTGTCTCCCTGTGTTAAACAGTTTGCTCTGTAGAAGATCATGTTCTCTTTTGAGGTCTTTTGCAGTGCCTCAGCCTCCTATGGTGAAGTATCTCTTAACACATCTATCTTGTTGTACAGTGTCTTGGAGATCCTATTGAATTGCCTACGTTTCTTTTCACAGTTACCTCCAGAGACAAGGACCTGCCCCCTCTATGGATCTGCGAGCCCTTTAATAGATTATGAGTAAGCGTCTTCCATGTACGGTGTTACCTTTATTTTAATAAAAGTATTTGTTGCCTTGTAGTGTCTGTATATTGTTGTCCATACTTTAGTAAAACTGTTCTTTCTTTGTAGTATTCTACTACAGTCCCAAGTGTTGTAAAGTATATAAAAAATTCCAGACATAAGCCAGAGCAACTGAACCCCTATGGGTCATTTTTAACTGTCTTTGGTCACAACAGCTCATCCCTGTCCCCCTCAAAAAAAAAAAAACATTTAAAAACTAATCAGACAACCAAGCTACAAGCAAGCAAAAACCCTGAAAATTGTCCATGTCATTTTCCCCCTGTAGGATTACTCACTATGCCTCTCATGGAAAATGAAATCTTAAAGAGAACATGAAGTGCTGAAAGGAACCCTACATCTAGGGAATTGGAAGCTACACACTTAAATGGATGGCCAGAGATTTTAAGAACAGTTTATAAAACAAAAGAACCATTTTCACATAGTAAGTAAAGCAAAAGCAACCCACACCCAGTTTCTGCTGCCAAGAGTAAAAGGCCACAGGAGGTTGTTTCTGAGGTGTTATTTATATTGGATTTTAAAATGGTCTGAGGGGACAGAGGGTTAAGCTATCAATTATGTAATTGTAAACGAAGAACCTTTGGGAAGAGAAGCAGAAAATTGTACACTTAGAGAACGAGCAAGACATTTAGGAGAGGTTCAAGGTTAACTCCTTTCCTCCGCTCCTCTGAATTCTGTTAGAGTTCACATCACGGTACAAAGCCCGGGGAACAATTCTGGAGCAATAGGAAAGCAATTCCTAAAATTGTGATTTGCTCAGCACCTCGAGGGATGCAGCAGGAGCTGTTACAGGAGGAATGAAAGGACAAATACAGTCCCTAGCCCACCAAGACCATGTTGTAGCCACTGCAATTCAAATGCCACACACTTTCTGTAAGGCTATTGTAAGGCGTGCTGTTAATGTTCCTCTGCCTACCAGCCACTGCCTTACTGCCAGCACTGTTGGAAATGTGAAAAAAGCACAGAGCTAGTGTGCAAATGGGAAATCTGACAAGAAATTAAAACAGAAAATGGTTTATGAGCGTGTCTGTGCAAGTGCAATAGGAAAAAGAGAAAGAGACATGGTAAATGCCCTTCCCTAACTCACATTGTAAAGTAGAACTACCCAGTTGTTCCTTCTCAAAAGCTGAGACAAATCCACATGAAAAGATTTTTCTTGGATGAATCTTGTGGCTGTTGAAAATACTTACAGTTTTTCTGGATACACAGGCAGGAAGCAGTGAGATGGATTGTAAATCTTTCTCCTCCCTCTTCTCCACTTTGTTTCTAATAGCCAGCCTAAAACCTAAGACCCACTTTTCCACCCTGAAACCTCATTTATTGGCCTGAGCACCTCAGCCATTTCCTTCAGGTGGTGAAATCCTGCTTCTGTCTTGAAGTCAAGAAGACTTGTCTAGAAGCACTCCCGTTCAGCCAGGGCTTTGCAGCTGGGTGCTGGGGTAGCAGGCAGCTGGCTGAGCGGGGAAACTGTCCCACCTCCTTCCCATCTCCTTCCTTCCTTAGTCAAGCTTCAGGGAAAGAGCAGGGTCCTACTCTGGCATTTCCAGCAGGAAAGTCTGAGACCTTATCAAAGTAGCTTTACCACTCACTGCAGCTCAAAGCTCAGGAAAATCCCCCACAGGCATTGTATCAGACCCTCCACAGAGAGAATAAATTGCCAGAACACGCAGGAGATTTGGGAAGGTGTCTCCATTTCCTGCAGGACAACAGCTTCCCCAGTCAAGGCAGACAAAGCAGGGGCTCTGACATACAGAGAGAGAGGAGGAGATGGGGAGATATTCCCCCTGATGATCTCTTTTGGGGTTGGCAAGTTCAGATGCTAGGAGGTAACAAGGATGATAGTCTGGGGTTCAGACAACAATTTCATAGCCTGCACAAGGTGATTCAGCACGTTAAGATGAAGCATGTGTTGGATGCATCCTCTTTCAGTTGGAAGGTGCTCTCACTGTGTTTGGTTTTAAACTATAGCACAAGAGGGGCATAGATTATGGAAAGGATGTGCTTGTCCTCCTGTATGTTCTGTAAACCACTTTACATTCTTCTGGCTTATGTCTATGAAATTACCAGGCCTAACATACACACAAAAAGAAAATGATCACTTCAAGAAATACTCAGGGGGAATTAAAGAGCACAAATTCAAAACAAATATACATATTTCCCTCTGGTTGATTGATTTTATTTTTTTCCCTGTTGAAGAATCTGTGGAGTAGAGAAGACACAAATTTTTAATTGAAGTCAATGGTCTAGGATTTCGAGCCACATTGCCTGACCCAGAACTCAGTAAAGTCAACGGCAGTCTTTCCATTCACTCCAGTGGGCTTTGGATGAAATCCATGCAGCTGGAAGTGATGACTTGCACTTTCAGATGCAGTCAATGCATGCGGGTTTTTAAATGTATTACTATTATTTTCTTGCTATGTCTCTTTAAATGCTGTTTATTCACCATGGCATTGTGTAATACGTAGATATATTAAGAACAGGGCTCTCCATTCTAAAGACTCAAATTATTATGTTTCTCATATAAGCAATTCTTATGAAATCAAATAATATAATTAATCAAAATGAATGCTGGCTTTCTTTATTTTTCATCATTCTATAATGAAGTTTGTTTTCTTGAAAAGTTATGTTTCACTGAGTGTTTAATAATACGTAATTCCAATGGTATCATTATAATTTAATGATGACCTTTGCATAAGGTAGTCTAAGTAGATACACCCTCCAACATATTCAATATCCCAATCCTCTGATCATCTAGACCAGAACATGCCATTGCAGACTAATTGGTTTTCCCTCCCATAGGGATGATGTATTCCTCAAATGTTGGCAAAAGACAGAACTTGGATGCATCAAAGTATTCACCCAGTCCCAGGAGCACTGGGAAGCACTCCTAGGTCCTGTAGTTTAGACAAAGCCATAAAATTTCTTTGTTCTCAGGCTTGGATCAAAGCCTGTGGTGCTATATAAAAAGACCACACACAACACAAGCTTTTCCCTATGCCAAAGGGCTTACAATCTAAGTAAAAGAGACCAAACCAGACATATACAGCTAGTCTCAAGTGCACTGGCCAGAAAGCAGCAGACCAGCAGCCAAACTACTGTGACTTTGTCGTAAAAGAGAGTTTTAAGCAGGGATTTGAGGTAGATAATGCAGGGATCCTGTGGGAGTCTCCCTGCCCTGTGTGTCCATCTTGCCACTTTGAGAAATGTCCATTGTGCTTACCAGAAAAGACAAGAATGGTTTATACTAAAATATAGTCTCCTTTTCCCATGTAAAATCATTTAGAATTTGTAATAATTCAGCAAGCTTTTGCACCTCATAATGATTGCTAATTCATTAACAGAGAAGACTAACAACAACTAATTGCAAGGAGTATTAATTAATTAAAGTTAGTAGAAAGAATGCTTTTGTCTGAATGAATGGCATCAGTGAAATGCCAAGTATTTTGTCACTGACGTGCAGGGCTGAATTGGTGACCTCCCTAAACCTTCCTTGCAAAAATGGCAGAGTTGCCTTGTGCTCTAACTGTCTAGAACAGAATGGCTGCACACGTGTATCCTTATTCTCCATGGAAAGTACACAATACCAGGGCATTGCCAGGTAGAGCAGGTGAGCTGGCTAAAATTAAATGCAAACTATAATAACTGTTGTCAAATAGGAAGGCAGTAACAGAATTAGTGGAACCTGGATTTGTTCTATTTGCCATTGAAGTTTCTTCACCAAATGAGCAGGAATTTCAAAACCTCAGACTAAGAACTGATTAAAAAGATGTTTAGGCTTGACTTTTTTTAGTGAGAAACAAACTCGGCTAAAAACTCACCACCCTTTTTATTTTGAAACAGTGCCTCACAGTTGTTGTTACAGAAGTGACTAATCTCTAGACCCTGTCTGTAAGGAAAGTTTCCTCATTGCACACATGTTCAAAATATATCCAGGACTTGTACGCTTTTTTATAGCTGGTGACAAGGACACTCAGATGGGGAATAACTGCATGTAAATCGTTGTTTTGAGTTGCACAGAACGGGGATTTCAATGTAATGTCCTCTAGACTGCAATGAGTCCTCTGACCAGCTGGTGGCATCTTTCTAAAGATTTCTTGAAAGAAGAATTGGATTTACTCATCCAATGACCGGTGAAAGTCTATCGCTGGGCAGTGCTCAGCTTAGTGTGAACACATTGCAATGTCCCACTACCTCAGTGCACCTTTGAACAAGCAGGAACACAAGTCAGATTGCAGGATGCAAAACTATGGCAACTTTAGGATCATCTTTCAAGGCACCGGTGGAATTATTTTTCCTGCAGTACAGCCGGTACATATCACAGGTGCTCCTGTCTGAGTTGTTGGGTTTTTTTGTTTTTGTTTATATATTAATGTAATTACTAAATGTAAATTAGAACTGAATGTTAACAGTTAGGAATCATTAACTTAACTCTAACTCTTTGTTCTATCAAAATCTCCTCTTTAAGCTATTATCATTGGGATTAATCAGGCTAGTGTAGTATTAATCAGAGTAACAAATCCGCCTGTCATAATTATTTTAATTTCTGGTTTAGTTTCTATAGAAACATTTGAAAATAGAGATAAATCAACAGTTGTTCTCAGATTATAAACCCTCTTCCTGCTTTATAAAGCAGTCTTTTATAAAGAACAACAAATTTTACATGTAAGGAATTAACTCAGGTGCCAAAGACTGAAATCTTGTGAAGACAAAAGCCAAATGAAAATAACTGTTACTTCCTATAAAGGGGCACAAATATAGCTGGCAATGTAACCCTTTGTAATACCTACTCCTCTCCCTCTAAGACTTGCTAAATTAAGATAGAAAAGGTAGGACTAACAAAAGAGGCATCTTCAGCATAGGAAGACTTATGGATCAGGATCTTGTAAATTCACACCGATATATATATTGTTCATCATCTTCATCCTACAAGTAGGAAATAATAATGATTTTGCTTATGTGGCAAGAAGGATTTAACTGCCACCAGAAATATTACGTGCACTTACACCAGTCATGAATCTGCCACACAAACTTGTCCTGTTCAGCTGAACGTGTGCACTGAAGGTTGAAAGCTCCCTACCTAATGGTGTTTAAAGAAGCATCAGGACTTCCTATCTTGGCAGTTTTCAGTCTTTTCCTGGACTGCATGAACCTGGACATATTCCAGGAAACACTGACCTGCTTTCAGTCATAATTTTTGGCTCAGAAAGATAGTAGATAGCACACACATTCCCATGAAAACACTGTGCAGTCTCATTGAAGGCTGCCCTTAAAAAATCTGAAAAGAGTTCAGTTCCTTATAATGCCTTGTTTAACGTCTAGCACAAAATATAGGAAAAGCATATTCCCCCTTCTTGGGGGAAAGATGGCAATGCAGTGAAGAACATGACACTTTAAAACTTTGTTTGCAGAGATTTTAACATTAATAAAACCAAAATTTTGCCCATCTCCACAGAAAACAAAAAGCCCAAATAATCTAATGACCCCAACCAAACTATATATTTTTAATTTCCCTATGGAATAGGTGGTGGCATTTTGTTTTGTTTTGTTTTCTCCAGAATATCAACCACAATGAGACAAGATTTTTTTCAGAGAGAGAGAAGCCTGGAAATTGAACAGTAAACTCAATCAGATAATGTAATATAGAGAAATGACCCATGACTGGATGAATGAAATAAAAACAACGTGCTAATTGGAAAGAAAATTTGAAATGGTTCTTTCCCCAAAGGAGCAAAAGAAGAAGCACAGACATACCTGTGAAAACACAAGGCAGGAGGACAGGTGGAATTACAAAATTGCCAGAGTCAGAGATGTGGTATTTAATTCCATACAAGCTAAAGGTGCTCTATATTGCATTAAAAATAAGCCCTAATAAATAAGTTAACAACAAACATTGCACCAACAAGGTTAAGGCATGAGAAACATATACTGACTCTGACCTCGCTAAGAAACCTGTCTAGCTAGTAATGCCTGGCCTTGTTTTTGTACCTGCTGTCATCCAGATTAGGTTTCTCTTAAAACTTGGTGTTCGTTTTGCACTTGCAGTCATCCAATTTCACTGCAAGTGTGTGGGAGATACTCGGAGTCCCCCAGGATTTTGCCCTTGTTCACAAGCCAGTTTTTCAGGATGGTTTTGGAGAAACATATAAAATGAGGCTTAGATAAAGCTCTTGGCCTAAGATGTTGCAGTAATATTTTAACAAGCAGCGTGCAAATAAGTTTGGATTCTTACACTGCAATTGCTTGAGTAGGTCCACAGGAACAAATAATTACTGCTAAAATGCTTTAAAATACAATCAATAAAAAAGATCATGACTGGTCTACTTCTAATTAAATTAATTGCTGGGTGAGAAAGATCAAGGCGAGATGCTCAAACTTACTTTCAATAATTTGAAGTGCCCAAACTATCATGTCATTGTATTTCTGTGCACCTGCTAATAATAAACTATCACAGGATATTAAGAACTTGATCCTAAAATATGCTTATCCATGTCTCTTTAGGGTCCATATAGAGCTCCTTCCTTAATATCATGCACAAAACAAGAGGTGTTGTATAAAGCAGTAATATATGATACCTTTTAACCAAGGCACGGAAAATCTTATTTCTACACATTTGACCAAACTGTACTGCAAAGCGGTGATCTTTAAGATCACCAGTTATGCCGCTTACACAGTGGTCATGAGAAGCAGTTCCGGTAAACGTTTTACTTCTGAAAATTAACCATTTTCTATATTGTTGATTTTAGACAATAACTTTTTTCTTTTTCTGTTAAGAGCACCCATTCTCATCAGCTTGCATCACTCTCCTAAATGAAAACAACATTTTCACCCACAAGTGTAGGACAGGGGATAAATTACTGTTTTCCGAATGCTGAATAAAATTATCATCTTGCCAGTGTCAGAGTTCTTTGGAGTTTGCAGAGGAAAATAACCCCCCACATTTGTTTTCAGAGAAGACACTGGTGCATAAACAATAATGACTGGCACTTGATACAGTGCTGGCCATTTGGATAGGACATGAAGCAGTTTGAATTCCAAAAAGCCAGTTGCAAATATAAGCAACATGCAGTAATTTCCCGTGCATGACCTAGGAGAACTCAAACATAAATTTTGTTTTTCCTAAGCATCTCTGGCTATCTGAGGTAAATTCATTGTTTTATATACTTTATTTGCCTTATTTATTTATTTATTTATTTGCCTAGTGGCTTTTTACTAAGGAAGCTCAGTGATGTAGGTGTTTACAGGAAATGTTTGCAGAGGACTGCAAATCAAAATGAAGAAAAACAACCTGCAAGTTCAAACAAACGTGCAGGGGCTGTGTTTTTCAGCACACTCTAGGTCACATCACAGGTGATGAATCTTCTTCATTAACAAACATGTCAAGACAAAGGTATTACAGCCCAGCTGGAGGGCGTAAATGCCCTCATGATCCATGAGAAAGAAATCAGGTTTCCACTGTTTGGAAGAGGACAAACAGGCAGTGTGGCCTTATTTTGAATATTTGCACAAGATAAATAAGATTGGTTAAGAAAATTCTGTTTATTCCATGCCTTCACTAATACCTGACTGAGCATTTTCCCCAGGAAAAAATTGTTTTGGAAGAATTATTTGTTCCCCTGGGGATCAGGAAATCAAGACAATATTAAGCATCTGAGTCATTGATCAGTCACAGCTGGGCATACCAAGTCCCGTGGTATTTTAGCCAAATGAAAGACTGAAATTCCTCACAGACAAACTTGAGATAAGCAAGAGAAAGCCTTTAGGAAAGCATGTGTGAGTGATGTAGAACTACCGCTCCTATAGACTACAGCAGCACAGTATGGTGAGAATATTACCACCAGCGTGAAATGAAGCTAACCATTTTGACATTTCCAAACTCCACTTTTTCATATAACTTTTTATCCCTATGAAAAATTTTGCTATTTCATTTTTATTTTTTCCTGACTCAGGACCAAGTGTCAAAATATCAATCTCTTGAGAGACAGAAATTCCATTTTATATTAGCTTTCATATCAAGAGTGACATCTCATTTTCTCATTTGAAGCATCTCTATTTTTACCTTCTCCCATTCAGCCTCAGGAGAAAAATAATGTATGTTAGAACACAGAATCATTTGGGGGTCGCTGCTTCTATTTTATATTCTCAGTTCACGTGTAGTAGTTCAGATTTAAGAGGTTCAGTCTGTTTCTTTCCATAAATTCTGCTTTAGCTGGCTACATTAGAAGGCACAAGGTATTCACTCTGCTGCTGGGAAGGCTCACTACTGTGTGCAGAGGCTGATAAGTTTAGCCCTGTAAAGACCACTCTCAGGGGTATTCCACCAGGAAAATGTAGTGAAGAACAGCACGCAGATCACAAAATGCTTAAATATCACTGAGAATCTAACAGAGGTCTTTAAGCTGTGTGCTCCGGTGCCTTTCAGAGCACATATTTTGATGAGTTTATAGCCTACTGGAACTTGCTGGAGGCATGTTTTAATTTTAACTGTACCATTTTGCACTATCATTTACACTGAGCTAGGGGGCAAACTGCTTCAGTGCAAAAGGAAGATCCACTGCCATCTCAAATTCATATATTTCAAAGGTAAACCTTTCCAGCTGTACAGCAAATGGGAATGGCAAAAGGTGTAAATTATAAACTACTCTCCCAAATTTAAAAAGAAAAAGAAAAAAAAGGATCCTTTAGCCACATAGAAAAATGTCCTCAAATCATTATAATTTTCATTTTGGGAGCACACAGAGAACCTAAATCAGGCAGAGTCAGATTACTCTGTCTACAGAGTTTCTCTCTTTCTAAAGAGACAATATTCTAAACACAGCAAAGTGTAAAGGGGAAACAGAGGTATAAGGAGAAGTCCTTTGCCTATGATCTGTCAGCAGGTTCATGGCCAAGCCAAATTTGATAATTCTCATTTTAATGCCCTATCCAGGGACCTTCCAACTCTTGGATGCAAATCGTTTTTAAAGGAGAAGTGTGACCTGTTAAAGCAGTGTAAGAAAAGACTCCAGAAGATCATATGGTTCATGGAAGAGAGAAAGAACAACAGCTGTGAATAAAAACAGATTTGTGACCAGCAGAAAGAAAGAAACTTGCTGTCACATGGATTTATGCCATCAGTTTGAACAATGTGCACTCTCAGATGTCTAATAAGCAATGAGCTCATGCTACAGCCTCTCTCTCATGGGAGGAAATTAAATGGGTCTCTTGTTTTTACCTGCCTTTCTATTTTCACACTGTAGAAAATAATTTCCTTGAGACCTCTGTCCTCCTGTCAAAAATGTGGTTGAAATTGCCCAGTCAGCTCAACATTATGGTGGGGGAGGGACAAAATCAGACATTTAAGCAGTTATACACATATTGTTTCACACACACTCATGCATACAGCATGCTCAAAGAAGCCATATTTCCTTAGGAAAACAGGCTAAAAATAAATGTAATGCTACTTTTCTGACAGCCATTTGGAGCTTTGGCAGGACAAATTGTTTTATTCAATAGCATTTCATACAGAAAAATATAAGCTACAGTGTTGCCTCCTATACTCCATGAGGAAAATTAATTTGGCCTCTAGGGCTCTTTGCTATTAATCTCCATCAAGTACCCCTGCCAACACCCCCCCAGAGGCCATGATCCTGCAGAAGCACTTATGCCCCTGAGCAGCCCTATAGATTTCAACTGTCACAGGCTTAAAGTTTAGCATTCCTGAGAGATCACTGTCATGGTAAGTTCAATCTTTAAGAAAATATTGAGAAGGTAGGTCTGGGCAATATGCATCACCGAGATACTGTAACAAAATCGTCCCAACCTGCTCATTCTACTCTGGGGCAATTTCACCCCAGAGGTAAAAGTATTGGGGTCAGTAAAGTTAGGTTACGATGGATTTACCCCATGTCTGTACCTATAAAATGTCTTAATAGTGCACTTGGCAAAGCACTTGCCAAGCTAAGATGGGAAATCAAAGCTGAATGACTGAGAATTGAGTCCAGCTCTGAGGCCCTGAGTAATGCCACAGATACAATAAAGGAATCAGAAGACATGTATAACGAGTTTCTGCTGTACTAGCTAAGAATTGTCAATCAGGTGGGTGGGCTTTTTCCCAAGTTAATTACACTTCAGAGTTGATCTAAAACCCATAGATTTATAAAGAAAAAGCTTTGGTGGGATTATTTTCAGAGTGATCAAGGTCTTCTGAAAGTCTAAGTAGTCAAGTATGACACAAGAAAAAATATTATAAGCTGGCTGTTGCAATTATAAATAATGCAAATCAGGTACTTTTGAATTCCTAATTCCTATAATACTAAGCAATAATTTAGCTGTGTGTGGCTATTTAATTGTGTAATTTTTGCAAGAATTTCAGCTCTTCTCACAGAACATATAACTAGATGAGTAATCTTACACTTTTGCTGGCCAATGAAAGAGTACCGAAGAAAAAACAATGCAGAGGATGTTGTACTTTGCTTACTCTGCCAGCTTGGAGTATATTGGTGCAGCTGTGGATGTAGATAAGTCAGAGGTCTCTAAGACAAAAGGTTGCCAGTGAGTGACAGAATAGAAGCCTTTCAAGTCATACTTCAAGGTCATGAGGAAGGGGGAATAAATCTCTTCCTTTTTCCACTTCTCAAGTGTCTATACGTGCCACCAAAGAGGCTCTTTTTAGCTTTGCTTTCATCAATTAAGCAGGCAATGCCTTCTCTATAACAGATCCTCAAAGAGTTTGGAAATATAATAACAGCACTCATTTATTGATTGCTTTGATCAGATACTAGGCAGGAGGGAAGAAAACCTCAACATACACATCAATAAACAACCTGGAGACTCTAAAGCCATACTGAGAGAGCCTGAGAACTAACAATGAGGCTGAGATGCTCAGAAAAGAAAACCATGACAGCGAATCAATATAAACCCTTGTGGTAAAGATGCTGAAGTAACAGAAGGAATGTTGGGTCGCTGTGAAAAGAACTCTGTGGCCTGCACTAAAATGCTGAGGCAACTAATAAGGGATCCTTCAGGTGCAGGGACCGGGTGAGACCATCTACCTCTCTCCAAATGACTATAGAGGAAGCTTGGGATGAAAAGGCCTTGGGCAAGGGTCAGGTTAGACAGGCTGAATTGAGGCACTGATTTCGCTGTATACTTCCGACATCAGGAAGACATGAGGCTTAGTGGCCTCTCCCTTTCTCTGGAGATAAGTGGCTTGTGCTTTATACAGGTGTTAACAGTATCTGAATGCGGTGGGTTTGGCTAAGTTCTACAGGGCTATGAGCTATTTATGCTGAAGTTGTTCCTGGAATGCTTATAGTATAGATACACTGGGGAGTCATCCAGAAAAACAAATGGGAAGGAAAAAAATGGCAGGAGATATGCAGCTCTTTATTGAAGATTATGAAGAGAAAATGATAGGAAAAGGCTTTCAACTGAGATGAAAGGAATGCTTGTTGGAAGAAACTGAAAAAAGTCCCACTACCTCAATAGTGTTGTTTGAAAGAGCCAGGCTGTGACCCAGTCAAAGGGTCTGAAAATTTTAGTATCTGTTACAGTATATTCTGTGTATGGCAAGCTGTAAGGTAGAGCTGCCTATAGACTTTTAAAATCCCATTGATGTGTGTTTCAAAAGCTCTGTTTCTTCTGCAAAAGTAAACACACAAGATGTTTCTAGAAGGCTAGTCATTCCTTTGATACAACTAATTCTAAATTCTCAAAGGGAAAACTACTAAGTATGCAGATACGCAATAACCTCAAGTGATACTCAGCCCTAAAATACAGAAAAGGTACAAGGCCTAATACCAAAGCTAGCAAACTCAGGAGTCTGAAATGGTCATGAAATGAAATGGAGGTTCAGCAAATCCTGGAACTATAACACTGCCACAAGTTTTTGGAGTGTGTTACACAAGAATCTTTAATCTTCACGTTCAGACTTCAAAGAAAGACTTTCAAAGAAAGTCTAATCTTAGCTCTTTGGTGGGATTTGGGAGTAAAACTCATCAGTGTGAGACCATAGGTATACAAACGCTCCCTGAGTGGAAGTATGACCATGAAATATGCACATTTGTTACCTTCTGGTTATTGTCCATGTGTTCACTTTGTCTCCATTAGTTTTGGATGTTTTACGCCTCAGTGAAGACATGTAAACTCTCTCTCATTTACTTAATGGGTAGAGGTATGCCTGCAGGTTCACATGGAATAAATAGTTAATAGAATAGCTATTGTGACCACTTGTCCTTTTTGCTAAAGCAGGATAGGAAGGAAACAAGTAGTATGTGAACACTGGAACCACCAAAGATTGATCTGACCCAGGATTTGTGTCTCGTTGGGTATCTTTGGCATAAAAAGCTCTATCAGTATGGCAGGACTGGCTTGCTTGCTTGGTCTCCTGCAATATTGGTCTCCCACATGCATGTCCTGACCTTTTCCAAAGCTGTGACAATATGGGTTACACACAGCTGCCCACTTCTGGAAGGAAGCTCTTGAGCACTCTCTCACGGTTTAACCCCAGCCAGCAACTAAGCACAACTAACACAGCTGCTCGCTCACTCCCCCCACAATGGGATGGGGGACGGAATTGGAAGGGTAAAAGAGAGAAAATTCGTGGGCTGAGATAAAGATAGTTTAATAGGGAAAGCAAAAGCTGCGCACACAAGCAAAGCAAAACAAGGCATTCATTCACTACTTCCCGTGGGCAGGCAGGTGTTCAGCCATCTCCAGGAAAGCAGGGATCCATCGCGCGTAATGGTTACTTGGGAAGACAAACGCCATCACTCCAAATGTCCCCCCCTTCCTCCTTCTTCCCCCAGCTTTATATACTGAGCATGATGCCATATGGTATGGAACAGCCCTTTGGTCAGTTGGGGTCAGCTGGCCCAGCCATGTCCCCTCCCAGCTTCTTGTGCACCTGGCAGAGCATGGGAAGCTGAAAAGTCCTTGATTTAGTATAAGCACTAATTAGCAACAACTAAAACATCGGTGTGTTATCAACACTGTTTTCAGCACAAATCCAAAACATAGCCCCGTACTAGCTACTATAACGAAAATTAACTCTATCCCAGCCAAAACCAGCACACACTCCAAAATATCCCCCAAATTAGGCAAGTGCCAGACAAACGACAGAGCTCACAAATGGCCCACCTTCTCTGTAGTAGGGACTCAGCCTTTGAAGGTCCAGGCTCCAACCAAAGCTTTTTCTGTCGCTCAGGCACAGACAATCCACATTGCATGCGAATGCCCTAGCGTCTAAAACCACTTGAGATCACAGTGCAGTTTCCCACTCACATAGGATACAAATAGGCGCGCTTTTTTCCATCCAGCTGATTAAATAGACAGACAGCGAAAGTGTGAGCTTCATTTCCCTAGGAAACAAGGCTAAGAAGAGCCTCCTGTGAACTGTTGAAGATCAAAAGTGCCAAGTTTTACCAGTTCCTGTTGCTAATGAGGAAAACATTCATTACAAGTGTTTTCAAGAGTAACAGTATGTTTGCTCCCACAAATGGGTATCACTGAAAAGCACTATTTGTAGATATTTGGTAAATGCTTAAAACTCTATTTTTTAATGCCATAATAAAACCAATGCAAAAGCTGATGAGTCAGCAGGGCTATGATACTTTTTTGCTAATTATGTGCTAAGGTTTATGAAACTAGTAACTGTTTTTAATAATAGTGAGGAGGAGAAAGCTTACATTTAGAGAATGCATTAAAATTTGCACAGGTAATTGGATTGTATGGGAATTCAAGATAAGAATAACTTAATTAAAATGAAATTTTAAAACAGATGACCCAGGTTGTTTTTTAATCCCTTCACGCCACCTTGAAAAAATAATTTACATCTCAGTGTTATCAGTACATAGTCATAACTGGGTGTTATGACTACTAGATGAGAAAAGCTAGGCAGAGGACGGGTATATAAATAAGGAAAAGGGGATTAGAGGTTCCAGAGTTCATCGATTAAAGTTACACCCATAAATGTCCAGACCATTGTGAGAGGCAAACAACCAACTCCTAAACCAGGCAGTCACCATTTCTTATTTCCTTTGTCTCTCCTCCTATCTTTCCCCTCTGTGCTGGCTACTTTCATTTAGACCACCCTCACCAAAGCAAATTAGCTTTGTTCTTGGGAGGATCAGGTCTACATTCCCCTATTCTCACCCAGCTTCAGAGTTGACACCATCTCTCTTCCGACTCCTAATAAATCTTCTGCACTGGCGAGCAAACACTCCAGCGTTTCTGCGCTGTGGTTTCACCACCCAAGTTCCAATCTGGAAAGATCTTTTCTCTTAGTCTCTATGTGTCACATGTACCTCATCATCCAATACCCTTTTCAGATTCATATTTGAAATGTTTCTGAGAAGAACATAGAGTATATTGAGCCTGTTTAGGTGTGAGTTTTGATGATTAGAGAGTGCTCAGGATATGAGAGGAGACCTCTTACGTGCTGTAGGAAAAGGGAAGGTCTATTATTTCTTAATTCTGGCTTCAGCACCTGTAACCAAAGATCAGAGATCCACTGTGCTTATGCACCCGCACCCTGGCACCTGTCATCCTGAGCTCAGTAACTCACTAAAAATGAACAAAGGATAAGTGAAAGGAATTATCCCCAATTAGAGCCAAAATGGAAAGTGCAAGTGACGTGCTCAGGGTCCCAAAGCAAAGAATTGAAACCAAACCTTTGGAATCCCTGCCCAGGAGCTTTTGCTCTCCTTGACAAGGTGCAAGTGTCCTTCAACCACTAGAATTCCTGAATCGCATATCACACAAGGAAATACTTTTTTACTGTGACTGAGCACTAGCACAGGTTTCCCACAGAGGTTGTGGAATCTCCATCCTTGGCAATATTAAAAAAATGCCTGGACGTGGTCCTGGGCAACCAGCTGTAGATAACCCAGCAGCAGGGGGCTGGACATGATGACCGACAGAAGTCCCTTCCCACCTCAACCATTCTGTGATTTTGCGATCTACACCTTTCCAGAACCCCAGTAAAATCAGTGACTGCTGTTCCCAGATTTGAAAACTGCACTGCCTTCCTGTCTACCTCTGTTGGGAAAGTCTGTCGCTAAAAGGGAGGCCACGCCTGAGGTTACACAGTGTTCACTCCTCTGCCCAACTTCACAGTGCCTTTTACAGGACATAGTTGGAGAAATGTGTTTATTACTCTGTTTTTATTTTATTTTGTGTTTTCCCAGAGAAAACTGCTTTTCTCCAATAGGATAAAAATAGCCTTCCACAATTGTTCTATCCCTTTAGACTTAGTGAATAATTGAAGAATGCTTTTCCAGTAGTTAGTAATGAAAGAGGTTTACTTTGAACCTTTCTCCATTATCCAGTGCCAGCACTTTCCTCTGTTGCTGAGGCTGCAAGAGGAAGCAAGGGGTGACAGGTGCTTGTATATCTCTTCATGAACAAATGAAGCAAATTCTGCTGCCATCTGGCTGGGAGTAAATCTGCAGTAACTCCACTGGATAACTGAGAAGACTTGGGGCTTACTCAAGAATAACTGAAAGCAAAATGTTCAATTACATCTTTCATCTGGCATGTTCAAAAGAACATGTGACTAATGAGACTGACATGCCTATAAATGTATGACAAAGTATCAGCCCATATGGCTTGCTTTTTTTACCAGCTATCCTCTCCTACTCTCTCAATTATTCACCTGTGGGTACCAACATTAACCTCAAGGCAGTTTTCCTGCTGTTGTATCTTGGTTCTTCTCTACCCATGTTAACCAAACTTAACTGAATTTCTGCTCTGCTAAATAGATACTCCTATTTGTATAAAATAGTTTCCTACGGCAACCCCTGGCAGCTTAGGCTCCCAGCCTACAGAAGGAGGGATCTGTGCAAAAAAAGCTCTGCCTCCATTCCCAGCACTATTTGGCTTCCCTTCTCTTTTACGGCAAACATCTACCTGGTTACAGCCCCAGATCAGGGTCTCCTGCCTCTACATTCCACTGAAAGATTGGGCCCCTAATTTATTTTTTGCCAGAGATAGGCTTGAACTACCCCACTGTACGGAAGTCAGAAAAAATGCTGCATATTCAACTGCTTTAATTTTCTTCTAATTTCTTTCATGGCCATTACTTATATAAGTAATGGCACTTATATAAGCTCCATCTTAAAAAAGACATTCATGTTAGCATCTGGGGGAAAAAAAGGGGAGGGGAATAGCTTTGTTTAGTTAGGCCTTGGTTTTGTTTTTTTTTTTTTTTTTCTTTGTGGAGCTTTTGTTCTTGCAAGTCAGGAAGAGCAGGGGAGCTTTTTGAAAGTGTAGGGATGCTAGAGGACACATGTAATACATTAAAAATTCAAGCCCCAGGAGTGATGAAGGCTATTTAGGTTTCATTTATCTATGGACTTCTGGCAGGTTGTGTTGTAAAGAAAAAGCAAAGGACAGTCCTGCAGCTTATTTCTCTTCTCAGAAGAGGAAATTAAAGGATCTTAGGTATGGTACTGAGAAATTAGAATGAAGCATTGCCTCATTTTCTGTTACTAGAGCTTTATGGATACTAGAAATCCTAGAAGGAGTGAGGTTTTATGTAACCTGGATGGAGAGCTTAGTCACAGAAAAAATAAGCTACTAGAAGCCCCATGCTGAGAGTTGGCATTGAACTGAGCCTGTAATACTTTGTCTGAGGGTGAGGGAATAGGGTACAGAGTAAGGCATCCTTTGCTTTGGTGCAGACCTTAACCTGCTGTCTCTAGGAAACTGAACGTTAAAAGGAATTGCTGTGCTTGTGCATACTGTAAGATTTCAAAAGAAGATCCATTAAAACTTGCCTTAATTAAAAAAAAAAACTGCTAAGGAAAAATCATAGCCCATAATTGTGAGATTGTTCCTTCATTTTTCTCTTCATTTTAAATTTGCTCTGATATCAAACTCCCTTTGCCTTCTAATGCACAACACTAAACCAACTGACAATACCATCATTCCCTTTTATTTATTTTTTCCTCTGCTTATAATTTTTAAATTCTCATGTCAATTCCTAAAAAAGGTGCAATAAAAGCAAATTAATAGAAAATTAACTCATGTTGCAGAATGAAAAAGTCATGACTTTAAACAAAGTGCCTTGTAGCAAGCTCCATATGAGATATTGAAGTCTGAATTACCTGACCTTTTGAAGAGGTTAATTGATTACAAACTGTTGCAGTTGGCAGTGTTTCTGGAATGATCCCTGCCATTCAGTGATGAGGTGTCATGGAAAAGAAAGGGCAAGTGAAAGCAGGAGGAAAGGGACCACAGTCTTTGAAAGGCAATGAGGAAGGACTACAGATCTTTGAGCCAGAAGCAGTCAACCACTAAGGTATGCAAGAGCAGAATGGGAAATGTTTGAGGTTTTCAGCAGGTTCTCCTTAAGACTCCATAGGACTTCATGGACCAGACTTGTACCACTCCTGAACCTCAGAGCTCACTTCCTCCTACTGCACTATCTTTCCCAGTGAACTACTTTTACTCACTTCCTACCTGTGCTAGTCTTTCTAAGGCTTCAGAATGTTCTATGTCTAGCAACTTAGGTTTTTTTCTTTCTCCTTTCTCTTTTTCTAATAATCTGACCCACAAACCTTTCCCGCTAAAGAGACTCCTTGGATACCTGGACTTTTATTTATGTTTAATGCAAAACCTAAATAATCATTCAGTATTCCCAGTATTCTCCTGTGAGTGCTCATGTGTTAGGACATAACAGTTTCTTCCTTTAGATTCTGTTAAAGTTGATGGTACTAGTTAGAGACTGTAAAAGCTATGCGACTTGTTTGTTAAAATGCTGGCAGGACTTAAGAGGTTAAAGAGGTGAATAGGATTCTTTGCCTAGGATTAACCCTCCCATAATGTACAAGAAATCCAACTGTGCAGGCATATATCTTCATTCACTAATGAAGCTACTTGTTACCACACAACAGGGATGGTTAACACTTCATTAGCTGGATACAGCTATTCCTATATTGCTAACTACAAAGCAGTTGACTAAACAAGATGCAAAGCAGGATCAGAAAAGACTGTGGCCATTGCCATCAAACAAGTCTGTATAGATCTGTAGGAGTAGTACACATAGTAGTATGAAATAGCACACATACTACATGAAGTGGGTTGTGGTGCATGGTGAACAGGGAAGACTAATCTCTTCCAAATATAAAGTGTAAGAGAAACGGAAACAAAGCAGAGATTAAAGGAGAATGAGATGAAAAGAACAATTAAAAAGCCCCAGTTGGAAAAAACTCACATGTGGGAAAATAAAACAGATGTAAGTGGGGCAAAAATCAGTTGATGGTATGATGGCATCATATTTTTACATGGGACTTATACCATCAGAAACAAAGGGAAAGAAACACTGTTTTTCAACTTCTCAATAGACTCAATCAGTGTTGCAGCAAGATAGGGAGGCTCTTCTATAGACATACGCCATCAATTTGATTTTCAGTTTCTGTTTCAAAAAAATAAACAGCAGGTAAAGGGCAAATGTCAGAAAATGACTGGAGAGGGAAAAAGCTCAAGTGAAGGGAAAACACACCTAGAATTTTCTGCAGCCTCTTATTTAGACTGCTTGAGTCTCAGTAGGTGGGGTTTTTTTCTTTATTTTAGGAGTTGGAGTTGCATCTTGCCCATCCTCTCTCCCAGCTTAGTTTGACATCTTGGAACAACTCTTGTCTCTCTGTTAACTGTATACCAAAGAGTGGTATGTTGTGCATTACTGTGCCTCCTAATTACATTGCAAATATTTTTGAAGCATTTTTTTATTTCTTGATCATCACTACAAAGGAAAAAAAGGCAATAGAGACATTTAAGCATGTGTTAAAATTCTGGTAGATATTATTAATAAAGGAACATGATTTTCTTTTAAGTACAGTTTTTCTGGTTCTAATGCTTTGTGTGAAAATTCTGCTTGCTGAGTTAAGCCCTGTTATATGAATTCCTTGTTACATGTTATCTTGTTCCAGTACTGCAAACATTTCTTCATGGCTTTAAACTTTGGTCAAGTAGATTTCAACAGATATGGCAAAAGTTAAGCATGAAGAGAGTTGCTCTCACTACTGAAATCTATTTCTCATTCCTGCAGGGTGCTGTGTGAAGGAAAATCTTCTGAACTTGTTTCATTAGGAGCTAATTTAGGACTACAGTAGTAAAAGAGGGGGGTGAGGGTGAAAAACCAATTTTGGGAAAGGGTCTTTTTGTTGAGGCTTTGTTTCATTTATAGGTTGAGAATCTTGCAGAAAAGCTGATTCCTAGTCAGTTCTGCTTTTCCATTTAGCCATACAATGAAAGTATTTGTATAAAACAAAAATTAAAAAACCAAGCCTTTTGTTTGTTTGTTTGGGGGGGGTTTTTTGTCTTTTTTTTAAGGGGGAAAAAGATAAAAATATACAGGTTGATAATAAAAGTTCATAGGCTATTTTGTGAAATGAAAAAATATTTCAAAACCTTGGGAAACCTAAAGGGAAACCTAGCCTGAAACCTACAATAAAATGCAGAGAATATTTTTCTGCATGATTTGCCAAGTTTTAGCTAGTTTTAATAAAAATTATTCTTGCTCTTGTAGAGATTAGGCACCACAGCTTGGTGTTCATGGTGGATGAAGGGAGGAAAAAACCCAGGGAAAATTACTGCCTGTTTTAAAAAGGTTTTTACCTGCTTACGGTATCACCCTATTGACCACGCAGGGGCTTGGAAACATTTATGAGTAAGACTGTCTTCTATATATTACATAGACATAATCACGGGATTTTATCCTGCCACTGCAGAAGTCAATGAAAAAAACCTCATTTTGAATTTAATTAGAGAATAAATCTCTCTCTCAGACACAGCAGATGTGTTAATACATGTGAGTAACCCTAAGAATCTCATTTAAGTCTAGCACCAAAAATGACTGGACTCCAGCTATCATACTCATCTACTAAATAGGGCAAGGAAAGCTACTCTCATGCTATCTCTTTGTAGGACAGGGTTATAAAAGGAGATGACAAATATTATTTACTTGACAGTCACTCCAGCATGAATTTAAATATTCTGCAGAGCTTAATATATGTGTGTGTATTTGCACTGTTATACAGTATTGATTATAAAAAAGGGTAATACCACAATGAACTGTAAGGAAGCTTTGCAGTACTTATTTTGGTAAGATATTCATAATCCCTTATACAAAGGAAAAACTGCTCTATTAAGTGTAATGCTGTGTTATTCCTCAGATAATTTTCCAAAGATTGGGCTGAGTCATACATTATATTGGGGAGGGCAGAAGGGCTACGCCCATCAAAATGAAAAATGAAGTGTTGTCAGCAGACATTTTCTGAAACAAGCAATTATAGAGGACAACTATTTGCTAGGCTGCTTGTAATCATGACTAATAATAATTAATTATTTTCTGTTAATGTATTTATTGCTACCTAAAACTCATACTATGCATTTTAATAACAGTAATACCTAGCAATATGTATTAGTTGGTACTCAAAGATTCCTTGTTTGCAGAAAGACATATTATTACCCTGTGCTGGAAAAAACAGCTGTGACATGCCACCACCTTATAAGCTTTCAGGAATTCAGTGATGGAAATGAGCATTTATAACCAAGAGCAGTTACATAATGAACCTCTCATGAAGGCTTTCTAGATACATATTAAAGCTGAAATATTCAAAATGAAATTAAATTATAGAAGTCTTGACCTGAGGGTCAGGTTAAAAATGAATAACCAGGAGATATGTGAAAAAGCATCATTCAGACTTGAAAAAAAAATCCGAAATACTTTTCTGGTTTGATCTAGCCTGCCATATTATTGCTACTTCCTCAACACTGAGGCCCACAAGCTATTTTAAGGGCCACTAACATTAAGTTCATTTGACAAACACAAATTTTTAAGCAAAAAGTGTTGAAATGCATTGGGAAAAATAAGATTACGGAAAATATCCTCTGTCACAACCTTAGGGAGGAACATTATTTACCTGAAGACGACACACAGCTCCTTATCAACTAGACAGCATTGCACAATATGTCAGCATGGTCATCTTTGTCACATTCTATCATCATATATTTTGACTACCCCAAGGGAGTGTGAGAAAGGTCTCTTTAAAGGAGGAAAAAAAGAAAGGTTCCCATCTCCTGTTTTTTATTTTTATAGAGGACACTTCATGGTAATGAGGTTCTTCATGGTTTGGATATTAAGAGAGGTTCTGTCTTCCACCTGCCGCAGGGCAATGAGAAAGGACAGTGGGAATCCTTACTGCTTTTACTGAAGTCTTCAATCCCAGTAGGCATGGTTGTGAATGGATACCTGATTAATTAAGTTTGAAAAATAAAGGCATCTGGATATAACTTTCACCCTTGGACACTGCTGGCGATAGGAACTGTCTTGATGTAAGTGCACAAGGTTTAAACTTGGCCTTTTTATTGAGGCCACTGTTCCCATTGAAATCCATTCTCTTAATGTTAATGTGATATAAGTGACTCCCTTATGCCAATGACTACTCCTCTGGTAGGCTGTACAACATTTGGCTCCATGCCACAAGATTGATTGCTTTTCTCAATGTTGGAGTGTCTCAAAATTAAAGTTGAGTTACACTATTAATTGATTCAGGATGGCTTTTTTGGAGTAATTATGTTCAAGAAGTGTCTGTCAATACAATTTGCTCTCAGTTGTCACTGTACCATCAAATATAATGGGGTTGGGTGCACATGGGATAGTAAGTTGCATGACTACAGCAGTATTTGCCAAAAAAAGTCTGCATATAGAAGAAATATAGAGAAGGTGAAGTTATATTTAATGTTTTGCATTGCAGAGGGTGTTATAATAAATGTATTTTTGCTGTTTATTTGGAAGCTCTGCAACGTTCATTTATGTATCAAGGTAATGGTGATATGTTGGTAATGTAGCTGTGTATTTGTACACTTTAGGCTCAAATCATTAAGTTGCAGCACTAAGACAGAAGACTGTGCAGACATGCATCGCCTGACTAATCCCCCAAACAGCCTTTTGAAATGCATTAAATTGTGTAGATGAGGGAACAGCAGTCCAGAAAGGTTCATCAGGTGCCAAATAACTCAGAATGAAAGTCAAATTTAGAACTTGGGTATGCACAGATTAGGGACATGCTCAAGGTAGTCGATCATCCAGTCTTCTGACTAAGAAAAAATTCCAGTGTGCTCAAACCATCCTAAAACAAGTTCTGCACAGAACCAAGATCACCTTCAATAAACCATCTTACAAAATGGTAACATGCAAACATCTGTCTTCCACTGGCTTCTGTCATTTTCCTAGAGGATTGTTTTAGAAATCTTTAGTTCATTTCATGCTAGCATATAGACGAGAACTGCACATTGCAGTCTTTTTTTCTGTTTTGTTTGGTTGCAATCCTAGATGGGCAGATATACCACAGGAAATTTTTCTTCAACACAATTAATGTTGTATCTCTGCCATTTGTTCCTGCTCATTCCACTGAATTCAAACTGGTTTGTAAACCTTTCCCCATTTCCTTTAGTTACTCAAACTACCTCCCAGGTCCACTGACTTTAATTTTAAGGTGACACCTTTTCTGAAAGTACAACTATTTTCCCTTCTATTGTCTCTAATCAACAGCAAGATAAAAGCCCACTTTATGATTAAACCTTAAAGTCACAAGAACTAAGTGCATTCTACTCTCTAAACTCAAGATAGTCTGTCCAATGTAAGTTAAGAATTTTAATGTTTAGAACTTTCTAGAAAACAATTTGACTGTCTTCAGACAAATGTAGATTCCCTTTCACTGCTGTATGAATGAATTTAACTTACTTATGCCTCACCTCTTTTCCAAGCTCCACCTCAGAGCCAATATACCATTTTAATTTCATTCCCTGTTTTGGGGTAAAAAGGATGCAAAGACACCAGGCTAGCTCATACCCCACAGGCTGAAATTCACCTCCAGTAATCCTATTAAAATTAAAAGGATGACCTGTATGAGTTAGTACAGGAGAGGTAAGTAATGGTCACAAGTGTATAATGCAGATCTATTGCACAGATGTATTATAATATATCCACTCTTGATTGGGTTAACTTCTTTTTCACCACCAAAATTGTGGCTATTCTCTTCTTGTGCAGCAGAAGTGCAGGTTGGCCAGGGATTTAAATCATTACTTCCACTACTTGCTTACAGAACAGGATTCAAATACCTGTTAATTTGCTGAGGCAGGTGTTTCTGTTCATCTTGTCTAATCACCCCTCTATAGTTTGCATTTTTCAGGTTCTGTAGGGGCACTGAGTTAACCAGTCCAGTTCATATTTCAGGGGAAATGTAATCAATAAATCACCTATATTAGTCTGATGTCCACACACAGGGATTTTATTATTAAGGATATTTTGAAAGGTTCACTGAATATTACACATTGAAATAAGTGTCTGTTGCCTGGGAGCAATTTCCAAGCTGTCTTCTGGGAACTAGGACACACTTAAAAGGATTTACTGGTGGAAATCTTTCATTTAGAAAATCCATTTCTGCAATTCACATGTTAAAGAAATAGAAAATGTTTCTTTGCCAACCTCAGCTGCAGTAAATGCATGTGAATAGCTCCTCACCCCTGAAACAGAGCTAATTTCTGCAGAAGTTCATCCCAGAGATGTATTTGTGAGCAGGTGTTTTGCTTCACTGTTCACATCTTGAATTGTGTGCATTCCATCATATCTATCATTTTGCCCTTACACAGTCAAGGAATTTGGTCTTTTCAGTTGAGTGAGCTGGGAAAGGAGAGTGCATCACTTCTCATTTTAAAACATTCCATAGCACATGGCTCCTGCGTATGTCTGAAAACTGTAAATGCGTAATGAAATAGCTGGGAAAACAAAGCACAAATTACCACATATATCATGCTCCTGCATACAGTAGCAGAAGGAGTAGCACTTTGGAAGTATTTCCCTCCCCTGTCTCCTTCCTGATCATTGCTGCTATTGTTTTTGTCCTTGTTTGCTGAAGTGAAAGTCCTTCCATCTGTCAAGCCATCATTTCTCAGAAATGAAGATAATCCAGACAAAGTCAGCTCCAGTTACAGGAGGCAAGTGTCTCTGGGCACTCAGCTGGGAGGTTTCTTCCTCTGGCTTAGTCCTTAGGCAAGGATTTAGGAGACGGGGAAGGAAGACGACATCTATTATTGGGTCTTATTTTAAAAGATAGCTCCTATGTCATGCTTGATTTCCAAGACTAGAATCTTCACTGAGGAAGGTCACAAGTATTAAGCAAAAGGGAATTTCCCAACTTGAAATCACCAAATGAAAAGTCCAAATGCCTGATTTGTCTTGCTGTTATCTGATTTTCAGAACTAATTCTACCTTTGTTTCTATGGAAATTAAAGGTGATGAAAGAAGAATTGATCAAATTCCCAGGACCGATTGTAGCTGTAGACAAGTTGAGCTTTTCAAATATGCACTGTGTCAAGACACCTCCTGTGTGATTTCAGGCCAATTTGTTACCTTCCCTAAGACTTCTCTATCTATAAAGGGGGGATTATACTTCCCTGCCCCATGTGCAGATGGTGAGCTAAGTCTTCTAAATACTATAGGTCTCTGATGTACAGTACAAACTCTGGGTTTTTAGACACAGGACAGAGTATAGTATTTTGCATCTAAAACATTTCCATGTGAAGTTAGTGTCTGAGCAGTTTTCTGATCACTATAATTGAAAGCTTATTTTGGTGAGTTTTCTTGGCCATCATATACATGTTTGGATGAGCAACAAGCATTTCCTCAACATCTGAGTGAAAGACTCCAAAAGATGTTTTGGCTGTAAGGCCCAATCAGAGCAATTCCCCCCCCCCCCCCCATCTTGCTACTTTTAACCTAGAAACAATGCCATAAAGCAAGTCTCTATGCATCTTTCTCTGGGTTACTGGAATTTAATACAAGTCAGGTGCTAGATGGAGACCAAAGCTAGCTTCTGACTCAAAGGAAGGCTGCAATTTGTGAGGAAAATATCACTGCAAAGGAGTCTGACAGAGTAAAGATAAAGCTCAATAGCCTTTTAGTTGTCTGGGATTTCTCTCCACTCTCAGAAGTTTCCAATAAAAAGTTACTGGAGCTACTTCTAGGAAAGAGCCAAAACTCAGAAGTTTACTTAAGAAACCAGCAAGAAGAGACTGCCGGGGTGAGTCACGTTTGTAGGGCGACAGGATGTTAACATTTCACAAGGAGAGGCGGGTATTTCCCCAGGTACTCCTACAACAGCAGACCAGGAAGCCTCTGCCAGTCGGAAACACTTCTACATTTTGACTAAGGGATGAAGAATATATCCTCAAATATTAAAATATCAACCAAGATCTTAATGCTGACCAGGAACCCTTTTACTATATGCTTGTTGTACAGCCTGGAGTAAGCAGACAGAATGACACATATGTTGGAAAAAACAACTAGTCTAAAGCCGCCGAATAAGACAGTAGCAAAGGCAGGATTAGACTGCCTGTCTCCTGAGAACTGACCCACTGGGCCAACTTTTTCTCAGAGCAGAGTTGTGCTTAATCAGCCCCAAATGAATAACAAATGCAAACCTCCTCTGGGCTGAGCATTGTGATCCAAATAACTTGCCTCCACCTTTGAATCCATACCCCACCATTTCAAAATAAAAAGTGGAGTTACCCACCACAACAGAGGAAAAGGATACAACCCAGAATTTGTCATTCTGTATTTGCTTTGCGTTGTTTTTGCTATAACATTCTGCACATCAGTTGTTTGATTGGGTCACTTTGCTCAATGAATTTTGTCTTCTTTCCAAACAGATGGTGTGAGCCTAGGAATGGTTTTAATAAAATTCTTTGTGTGCTGGTTATATGGCACTTATTTGGCAAATGTCACTCCACAGACACACTTTAGGTTTAAGATGATACTGTAATGGCTTAAATCTCCCACCAGCTGCCACAAAATTAGGGCCACATTAATATCAACAGAGAAATTAGGAGTTCTGGTAATTCAGCTGGGAACTTGAGGGAAAATTTTATAGGCATTTGGAAGATTTGCAGTGGGAAGGGATTGTGAAAGTCTGCCCTAGCATTAGACAGTAACAATATTAAGGCTTGAAAGTCTGAAATACATTCTGTCCTTTACTCTCTGAGCTGACCAGCCAATGCAGGTGGTCTTAATCTTGACAGCCTGGAAAGAATGCCAGCAAGGTGTATATATCCTAGGCGAATATTATTCAATGAACTATCAGTAAAAAGTTTTTGAAAATAAAGTGAAGTTTATGCCTTAGAGGGCTTTATACTGTGAAGCATCTCTAAAGTGGGAATTTCCTAACACTTGTAGATAAGGCTTCTATATTGCATGGAGATGCAAGATCAGAGACACAGCCACACTTCACTGACCAGGTCTGCTCTGCTTCCCCACCCCCATTCCAATTAACAGATTGGTCTTTAAAACCAATCACAAGCACCTGGTCAGTCAGAGCAAGGTAAATCTTGTCATTACACAGACAGAAGGTGCAGGCCAGAAAACGAGACACAATACAGAGATCACAGCATAACTGGGGAATGTAGCGAGAGATGTGAAGAACACCATGGGATAGGGACAGCCCGGACTTCTATTAAGAGAGGGAGTACTTGGGTAGGCCAGAGAGTAGGGATGACTCCATGTAAAATCAGAATAATTCAAAGCAAAGACAGAAGAGTGCAAGTTCAGACACTGTTCTGGATGTTACATTCAGACTGACTGCAGAGGCATACAATTGTTTTAATGAGATATATTAATCTTCCCCCTTCACCTCCCTTGATCTCTAAAATGCCCCAGACACCAGTGCATTTCGCAGGGCTTTGTACTGGAAGTGAATGATGTGGATGATATGCTACAACACTTAAATGCAATCACAACAAACTTCCCCCATGGGTAAGGCGGTGCTATTCAGTTATTTTTACTATTATGGCCAATGGGGAAATTATATTTTCTTTTGGAATATATGCAATTGGCTGTGGTCTGAGATGGGATATCACAGTAGATGGACCACTACTGTGCTCTATTATGGCAGCTCCTGTGTTCCAGAGTGTATGCACATTATTCGATAGCTGCAAATGAACATATAAAAGTTAAGAGGCTTTCTGAAAATGATGTTTTGCAGCCTGCAATATTACATTAATTACACCACAGAGGTATGAGAAACTATCATTAGTGAGATCACACTGTAATGATGGATAAAGAAACCATTATAAAGTAGAAGGGACTGAGTAGCCAGGATAATTAGGAGTTTTTCTGTTGAAAACAGTAATGGCAAAAAGGCAAAAGGAAAAAAAAAGTGTTAAATAAAAAAAAGCAACTTTTAATATTATAATAGAGGTCTTTAAAATGGGGCAGCTAATGGGGATATTCACTCAAAGAGCTCGTTATTATAAATCTGCATTAGCATTAGTTTTTCAAATCACTGCTGGATATAAAAATCACAGTTTACAGACTGTAGAGAACCTAGTTTTTAACTGTCAATCTGTAGAAAAATGGGTCTATGTCAAACCAGATTCAACAGTCAGCAAGTACGCTTGGCTAAATGTCTCCTGATATTCAGAGCTGAACTAATGGCTATCATTCTGACTGTAACAGGCACTCTGTAGTTTTATTAGGTCCTTTTCTGGGACCTGACATTTTGAGATGTGTTTTGGGGGGGTTGTATATATTGTTATTAATTTTTTGGAGAAAAAATATGCTGTAATAAGCAGCTGCTAGCCAGCAAACATTTAAGCAGCCCCAAAGCTAAAGGTGAGGCTAGTCCAGCCAGTCACAATAATAGCTGGATTTTCTGAGCCTTCTATACATTAAAAACAGAGTTTAACAATTCCATTGGGTTGTGACTCACTACTCACTCTGAAACATACTCCCAGGAGCTAGTTTGTGATGTGTTATCAGAAAAGTCGTTATTAAAGCTTTCTAAATTGCAAGTCAAACAAAATGGCATCTTTTTTATTTGAATGAACAAACAAAACCCCAATGAGTTGTGTTTGCCCAATTTTTACAACAGCAGTCTTTTTGAGAAAGAAAAGTGAAAAGACTAGCAATATTGTCAGAGATATCTGTCCAGTTGCAAACTTGCATGCACAGATTTGTGGTCCAGCTTGGTATACATCACCACCACATGGTACATGTCTGATTACTGTGACTGCACAATAGCCAATTAATTGAACAACTGAATTGCTTTACCAGTTTACCTAAGGCTAGTGACTACACTTGCAGGCCAGGTAACCAACAATGCAGAGCTATTTGCACATGTAATTGGAGATGTTGGTACAGGTAGTTTCATATGCAATCAGATACCAAAAAGGAAAGCTAGGAAAACACAGCAGTGGTGTCTAGGTCTGCCTTACATAACTGTTTTCTTCAAAATGGTTCTTGTATTTGGGAATACTTGAAAAAATATCTTGTAATAAAAAGGTATTGTATAGGGATACGCATGTTGACATATATACATGCATATATGTACATCAATACACATACATGCAGAGACATGTATTTGCATATATATATCTTTATACATACTGTAATGAATGAGTAACTCCTGCCTGGGATCTCAAGGATTTATCTTTATGTGAGCAGCACTATATAACCATTAGCAGAGCAGGGAGGGACTTGAGTATTTGATTTGTGACTGTGTGGAGATTTCCTTAGCCCTAATTGAGAAAACACTGGTTCACTGGGCTTGACATTGTTCTTGTACTGGTATAAAGCTGAAATAACTCTATCAAGGGCAGATGACCTTTGCTAACATAAACAAGGAGAATTATGTCCTCCATTGAATAAAAAGCATGAAGGAGCACTTCTAAGATGCAAGCAAGGAAATTCATTAGATTTGGGTGTTGTCTTGTCCTCCCTAAAGGTTATCTTTGTGACTGCAATAGAAACTTCATCTGGATATAATTTTGAGGCTTTCATTTGGGGAGGTTTTATCTTGTTTTTGTCTTATTTATTCTAGCTGCTACATGCCCAGTACTATAGCTGGGCAGTAGCTCAGATAGATTCTGTGGAAAATCTTTATTATTCTCACAATGAAACTGCCCTCTGATCTACCTTATATGAATGGACCTTGAAAGACAAAAGAACTTGCTTGAATAGCAAAGGCATGAAGTAAACTCCCACATCTTCTATTCTAAGCAAACATCATCAGCCCTAACTATGGAGTTAAAGGATTTGTCTCCCCTCCACTAGTACCAGCTGTTTATATAGAGGCCTCTGTCACAAGATGCAATAGCAGTTTTCAGTGCTGCACTTGGACCTCATGACAGGAGCCAAATAAACCTTCCATTGAAGACCAGCCTCTTACACTGATAAACATAAAACTGATGCTGCCATCTGTTTCCTTGTCTTAAAAGCAGACAATCTGGGGACAGCAGCAGAAGCTGGATTTTTTTACTTTAAATGCATTGTATCATTTAATATCTTTTCCAGTAAGTTTTTTGGAGCCATTCTGTGCTTACAACTGCAGAAGACGTCAAATGAATATAATCGTGATGATTAAATGCAAATGTTGCTTTAGGTGTTACTAATGGAACTTGTGGCCCTGCTTTTTTAAACAGATATTCAATTTGCTGTTCAATTTTCTATAGAACGTTTTCCCTTCTCCTGACTTTAATTTGTTTCTTGCTGCATAGAGTAGGAAAGAAAAATGCTTGCTGCCTTGACTCCTACCTTACCTCTAAGCTACATGCTCTTCCATAACCAAATAGGGAAGAAAAATGCGCTTTTAAATTGTTCTGGCATACAGTATCTTACATTCCAAGGCACTCCACAAATCATAGTGATCATGTTTCACCCACATCAAATTTACATCCCTGGTTTCACCAGAAGACTAATAAGATATTTGTTAGGTCTGTCAGGTTTCAAATTATCTGTCAGAGATATTCCAGATCTGATACACTCTCAAAACATTCATGACCAACTGTTCTGAATCTTCTAAAAATAATAGGAAATGATAAAAAAAAATATTTTCCATTTGGTATGGAAACTGTTTTGTAAAAAGATAAAGAGCTTTCAGAGCAATAGTTACATCTCAATGTTATAGGTCCAAAGAACATTCTTTTAGGCTAATATCTCTCATTGCTTACAAAAATTATAGAAATTTTTGTAAAGCAATCTTACATCTTCATGCAACAGACATAGGAAGAAGCAAAGATGGGTCCTTCCCACCTGAGAGAGTGAACCTATCACTGATTTAGAAAAAAATAAAGAATACAATGCAAAGTTACTCCAGGACCCCCATTTAAAGACGATTCCAATCTGAGCAGTGCCTGCTTAAATTGCTACTCCAAACTTCTGAGCCCGAGGCATGCTGGATGAAGGTCTATGGAGAAATTAAGAGTGAAGTACTTAGTCCAGTTGATTTAACAGAGAATAGCTACATACAGACAGGAAAAAGAACAGTGGAGGTGATGTCTTAGTTTATAATTTCTTCCTTGCTTCTGACCTTACACTAATATTTACTATACTTTGGTTTCTTTAAGAGAGAAATCCACTCTTATGCAAGACTTAATTATGAGGCCTCATGCAGGTTCTTTTCACAGAGGTGTACTTTGCCTCTAGAGAATACATTGCTAATGAAATATTCCAGGCTCTAGGGCTTCTAAACCCAATTTTGTGCCATGTATTTTTACTAAATTGATGGGTAGCCCTGTTGACCAAGCCTAGGAGGAAACCGACATGGAGAATTAAATTGCTGACAACAGTTGAGTTCAGGAACACAAACAAAAAACTGGACAGAAGGAAAGGAAGTTCTCCATGCCAAAAGCTGCTTACAAAGAACCATTTATGTCACATAAGGATATTCTTCCCATTTATTTAAAGCATGAGAACAGTTTTCTGTCTGGACACCTCAGCATGCATCTCTGTAATACACTGGAAGTAGCCTTTGCAGCCAAGTGTAACTGGAGTTGCACCAGCACAGCTAATAACTGAAGATGTTGTGGTTTAGAGTTCAAACTGCATGAGACAAATCTATTAAGGTCCTTAGCTCCATCTTCAAGTTATTAGCTTACTCCTTGACAGCGTCTGTACTGCTGTTATTACCTGTACTAACTCACATGAATCTGCTTGTTCATACTGTATCAAATCTTGGATTTATGTAAGGGGATTCAGAGAACTTATGCCCAGACAAGAATGAAGATTATGTTCTACGACCCAAGAGATAAAACAAGAGGATTAGTACTCTGCCCTAATAAATCTCACCTCTAACTTCTGCATGGGTGAACAGAAAAAGTCTGCTTCACATCCAGTAACAGTGATGTCATTTCATGTGAGGAGCCTGATACCAAGGGCACATACTGTTGAAACTCTTTTGAATTACTGGGCTCACAGGGACTACAAAACACATGGATTTGTAAGGCCTGTACACCAGCTGGGGGAGTCCGAGATGGAGAACACCCCATGCACAAGAACAACATATGTTCAACATATGTTCAACATATGTATTACCCAACAAAGTAATAGTTACCAAGGAACTGCTAGAGGATTGCAACAATGAGCAAGGAGGCCCAAATATTTTTTAAACCTTTAGCCTTTTTAGCTTCACCCATATAACTTGTAGCCTTCAGGAAGGAGCTGGCAAAGTATCGTCTATTTCATTGTCCTTTAGCTCATGCTATATCCTCAGATTTAGACACCATGAAATATTGATCCCTTGTACTTACAGCATCTAAAAATAGCAAGGGGTAAGCAGTCTCCCCTGGCACCAGAATTGCACACTGATCGAGATGTCCAGGTTCTAAAATGTGATGATTTAACATTTTAACACCCAACTAGCACCAATTAAAAAACAAAGCCATATTTTAGTTTATTTTTACTGTTTTGGACTCAGCTCCCAGATTATGCATGTTTGCTCTCCTTATCCCTATTATCAGCCTCCTGCAGTTTCTCAGCTGAATGCTAACCTGACTTTTCTGCTTTCAAACTCCACTGATCTAGCCGTACCTGAGCAAAAGTCAAACTCATATTGATAATTTTATGCACAATTACTGTTAATATTTTAGTCTCAGATCCTCAAAAAGACTTATTTAGGAGCTTCCCCGATGCAGAGCAGGAATTAAACAAGCATTCTCCCAAAGTCTGGCTAACCTAAAATTGCAATGTAGAAATGTGTCCAGTTCTGCATCCATCCAAACTCATTAACTACCAGCAATGTCTGTTCACACTGCTGTGCTGCCGGTATTCCCAGGAGTTTGAAGGAATCTGTACTTCATATACTGTTTGAATAGAATTCACTGCTCCCTATGTTGAATGGTCTTTTATGTTCTTAATTTTCCATGCTGATCTTGTCTCTGAATTCTGCATCTTAAGGATATAATATGAAAGTTTCAAGAAGTATCATCTCAGCAGCACTCAAAAGCTTTAAACTCAGGCATGCAAAATAATTATAATCTGATTATTAAAAATTGCTAAACACAGTTAACAAATACTAATCATTAACTACAAGCTATCTGTAGGAGGAACATGGGTTTTTCTACTGCTATTAATGAATACAATCACCAATATAACATTCAGTGCCTCCTTCCTCTTCAAGAGGAGCTCTCTTAAGAACATCAGCCTGATATTTTTAATTAGTAAGGCCAAACATGCTACCAGAATTTTCTTCACTAGTACCAAGCTGATTACATTGGGAGTTTAATATACCTTCCAAGGTCACTCAAGGGCTTTTGACCACATTGACAACACCTAGATATGAGCAAAAACCTGAACAAGACAGTTGAGCAACTACCTGTTGGTTAATCATATTAAATAAAGCAAATAAAATACATATTATTTTGATACATAGTAGCATTGTCTCATTGAGTCACAGGCCTGAAACAGCTGTAACAAACTACAGATTCCCAGAGAATGCCAGTACACCTGAATTAGCATTACTTTATTGTTATACAAACAGCAAAAAAGTAATCTCTCTAAAGATACACAATAAAACCATTTCATAATCTAGATTCATACCTTCCTTCCCCATTTAGCTTTCCAGTTAATGACATATTCATATTTTAGAAAAGCAGCTTCAAAAACCTACCTCTTATGTCTCTTCTGTTTTGTTTCCTTTTGTCAGGACAGCACAAAGGCCAGGAGCTAAGGGGAATCTCAGAGCTAGCAGCCCTGAGCCCAGGGCATCAGGCACCTACAGAGAGCCAGGCCAAGACAAGGAAGCCAGCTTGGGGTCTGGATGAGACCCAGTGAGGGCAACCAGGGTCAGACACAGCTTTATGATTGCAAGGCAGGGCCCTAACATCAGCCCATGCGTGGGGAAGCCATGATCAGCAAGACCCATGGCTAGGCATAGAGACCAGACTAGCAGTCCCAGGCCGAGCTTAAGTAGGGTCAAGCTTAAACAGAGTTCTTGAGCTCATTGCTGTGGCTGGAGGGCCCAGGTGAGGCTGGTCAGAGCTATTAAGGCCTATTAGTGCCCTCGGGGTTCTAACAGCTTCAGACATTAATTATTCCAAATGCTCCCTAAACCATATTTGGTTACATATCTTGCCCATGACTTGGAGTATTTTATTTCATATTACTTAACCAAAGCCCTTTCAGACTTGCATCTAGCAGTTGTTCTAATATTGAGATGGCAGTATTCTTTATTTACAGCTGAAGCCTCCACTTGCTTATCAACTTACTCAAAGGCAGGAGAGTTCCAGCAAACAACCAAACACTTCTCTTAAGCAAGCTAGCATAGTTTTGCTTTTCTACGTCCAGTTAGGTCACAGCCATCATAAGCTGTAGGTGAAATATCATAGGTAAAACATCTAGGTAAAATAATATCAACACACCCAGTTAAGCCTAGGGTTTAGCTAAACCTTTACTACTGCTATGCTCTTAATCTATCAATCTCTTTACATGCACTGTCAGCAAAGTCCATTGAAGTTAATGAGGCAAATTCCACAGACATAGAAGAACTCTGAATCATGCTGTAAATGATTTACTACTGAATTACTATGGGGCCTGAGTGTGGCTTAGTCTTTACAAGGTAATTTGGAGGAGTAAATAATATTCCTGATTGAGTTAACTATACTCTGGATCAACACCAGGAGAAATAAACAGCCAGTGCAAGAATCACTCAAGAATCCCAAGGCTTCCTCAAGTCTCTGGAACCCTGATTTACCTGAATAAAATTAGATATCTATGCCTATAATCATGTTTAGTCACAACTCATCATCTGCTCCAAAGCAGATATCTTAGAGGCCAATTTGCACAGTCAGAAGCACTAGGGAAATACAGAACTCAGTTTCAGGACAGCTGTCAGCACTTTATTGGACCATACACTCAAGCAAGTCAGCACACTCAAAGTATAAGCCATACACACACACCTTCCATGTTTTTCCACCCATTCTCACTCTTCATTTTAGTCACCACAAACACTTTTGCAAAGAGACCTTGTTTTCCAGCACAGATGAGACCCTTTATATAATAAGATGCATGGGAAACAAGATGCATATAGAGAAAAGAGTAATCTCTGTCAGACAGCTCTGAAAGTACCAGGGTAATTTTCTGTGTCAAAAAAGAAATCAGCAGAAAGTACACCCAGCAAATAACCTCTTATCTCCAACAACAGACTCAGTGCATGGTAAACACCAGGGGAATCAGGTCAGTCAACGCATACACGTTCCTATAACTGGACAGCATTCTTTCATTACATAGCGCACTACACTCTCACAGCCTCTTGCTGCAGTGTCTACTGCCACTTTCGTCTCATGCGGGATGACATGGAATGGCATAGGAGCCAAGGAAAGAAAACAGAGAGAAAGCTGCCGGGGAAGCAAATACACCCAGATTTCCATACTCTCTTAGCTCCATTTTGCATGAACTATAGAGAGTAAGGGTATAGGACTAGGAAATTGCCTGAAGAATTCCTGAAAAAGATTCCCAAACACATCAAGAATGACCTGTTCCACTCTCCATTATGCTGTGATTTATTTACTTCTGTCCGGTGAGAGTTTCTCTCCTCATAATTTAGAGAACTTTCACAGTTTCCCCTCTCCCTCTTGCTCTTTGGTTCTTTGGCTCTTTTACCCTTCAAAGAATATCTCACTCACTCTTCTCTGAGTGTTGTAGTACATTTAGAACTAGCCACATCCCTTAAGCGCAGAGAACAGGCAAATTACAACTTTGATATGGTAAATAATTGATACATTCCAAATTATGTGTGAAATATACCTTATAGCTGAATATTTATTAATTAATATAAAGTACATGAAATCATATTTTATCATATTAACTGTCTGCAATCCATCAGGATTAGTAATAATAACAATTATAAAAGCCTTTTATGCAAAAGGTTAAAAGTTTTATGAGGTAGTATCATGTTTTTCTAGCCACTCAGAAGGATCTTTTTGAGATTATTTTATTGACGTATCCTAGCAGAAACAGGAGTCACTGTGACTTCTTCTCCTAGGTACTGTATATTCACTATGAAAAAATAAAACAAATGTGTGATAGGAAGTGGAAGTATTTACACCTCTGTTTTATGAGTGGTGAATGAGATAGATGATGAAATCTCATTTAAGCTGTAGATAAAATTCCACTACAGTTCTGCAGAACCAGAATTTCACCTGTGGATGTATAAGTGTCAGAAGCCACATATAGTATGATGACAGAAAAGAGAGCTAAATTCAGAGCCCCTAAATTTAGACTATTTAATTAATCATAATTCTATCTACAGACTGCTGATATATATGAAATAGTTACTGGTTCATTGTGAGCTAAATAGAACCGATATATATTGTTGTAGGGAACTGAAGTATCAATAAATACCATCACTGTTTATTCAGATCTGGCTGGTGCTACGTTCAAAAGAGAAGCCAAAATTTTAATATCTTAATCTTAATGTCAAAAGCTGAGAGAAACCATCTCCTAAATTCTTTCAGAGAGAATGTATTCTTTGTAATTAAACAGATATATGATGCTGTTACATGTACTGAAATTGAGCAATCAATGTTAATGACTTGTGAACTCATATGACAATTTGATGCTTAAAGACAATATTTTATAAAAATCCTTAGGAAAACAATAACATGGGTACTAGTGGTAGAAGATTCGTTGGAATTGTGCTAGTGGGTACAGATTTCAGAGCTTTCTTATTTTTCTTATTAGTTCTGTTTGATGTTTTGAGACCACAGAGTGATTAATTTTCTGGATAATAATTCAAATATTTTATATTTAAGTATCTCTGCCCATATGCAGCCACATCTGTGGAAAAGAAATAGCAGGTGTTTCATTTTTATGGTTTCCTTCTGTTTATTCTTGACAAGTCCATTTGTTATTCTAAAAGAAAATCAGTAATCTCTGAGCCCATTTGATTTGGAATAGAGTGCCCTGTCTGTTTACTATCGTTAGTATTCCCACTGCAATAGTCTGGCCATTACATAACTAGATACATTTAGCTAGCGAGAATAAAAATGTTCTGCGCACCATTTGACTTGATCCATAAAAGAACAAACCTATTAGACCAATATTGCTCCATTTTATTAGTTTTCATAGAACCAATTTTAAATCAAATGTTGTTCAAACCTGTCACATGCTAACACCTGTATGCTTACATACTGTAGCTAATAAAACGTTGCAGATGCAGGCAACAGATTCTGTTTATTTTAGATTGTTGTGATGTAATGAGAAGAAGGAAAACCTTCACCTTAAATACCACTGTGATCTTGAATCATCCACAGACATGTATGATTTCATTATGTTAAGTTTATTATGTAGGTAGGAATGGCTGTTGTATATAACAGAAAACAATAGCAGAAATAAAGTAAGCAACAGATGGATCTCCTCTGAAGCACCTTCTCTGTTCTGACAAGGAAATAACAGTTGCTTTTGATTAGTACATAAATGAGAGACCTTCCAAGAAAAACCGTGATGTTGTAGGAAGAGAAGATCCTGCTTCAGAAAGTGACCAATGCCCCTATGGATCAGTCAATCAATGACTGAGCGTTGTCAGGGACCCATTGTCATTTATTCAATGTTAAGAAGCATAGTTTGGATGAGATGATATAAATGTTTGGGGAAAAGGCAAAGAGGAAATATCTTACTAGCTTTCTAAGATTTAGACAGAATAGGTTCTCATGTGCCATTATATACAATTTTAGATAATTATCTACAGATAGATGAACTAAAATGCTGGCAGAGGGTCATGCCCACCCATAGAGACATCTGCCTCATCCACAAAGGTTTAGATATTAAAATTCCTCCTGTAGTGTCAAAAGGATGTAGAATTATTTTCTCTCTCTGTTACACTGTGGCCTAGTGAATGCTACTGACCCAGAAACAATTGTTTGCAGAGGTGGGTGAAGTTAATTTTGTATGCAATACCGATCTTGAACATCTGACTGAACATCTAACTCAGAATAGAAAGTGATTGTTTAAAATACAAAGCCAAGCACAGAAATCTTAGAGCTAAGTTATTAAATGGGAGACTTGTTTTCAGACCAAAGAAGGATGTTCGAATCTCAGCAAAGACAGGTAGCAGCTGGATGTTTCTGTTCATTCCTTTAATGAAAGGAGGAGCTTGTAAACTCCACAGTGCTGTGGACAAAGCTTGAACAACTTCAACGTTCAGCTCCACCAAAGCTCCAGCCAAAGATCTGGCTTTATTGAGGGTGACAGATAACAACAGACCCTAAAATCCAGTCTCTCCTCCACATGAGGGGGTGTGAGAGAGTGGCTGTACAGGTGCTTGGCTGCCAGCCAGGGCTAACCCAAAACAGTGCCAGAGACTGGTGATACAGAGTACACAGATGTTTTCATCCTCTGCCATTTGGAGCCACTTAAACATCCTGCTTTTAGAGGGAGTGCTGGTCACAGAGTTTCTCTATGCCCTTAAGCATATCTCTGTGGAGGTTGGTTGGTTCAGTTATCATTACTGTGATCTTCTAGGTGGCTCAGTGTCTTTGAAATGATATCATTTGCATCATCAGGTCTTGAATGTGGAGCTGTCAATATAGCAAATTTGCCATTGGTTTGGACCTTATTAAGAGAAAATTCTTGTGTTATTTTTGAAGCTGGAGTTTTAGTTCTTCTTTTTGGTGCCATTTCCTGTGACATCCTTTTAGATCAATCAGGGTTAAAAATAGGATGTGAAATTATGTTTCAAAATAGCTCATGCTCCAATTTTATTAAAGCCCTTTGCTCCATAAATAGTCTTTTAAAACTGAAATATCTCTTAAAGTCTTTAAACTAAGGAAAAAAAAAAAACTTCAAAGAAGCTATTGTCTTTTTTCCTTATCAACCAGTGGTGAAGTAAAGCCTGTCCTTATCATTTTGGTAAGATGTTGCCTAAGCGTTGCCAGATAATTACTAATTTTCCAGCTAATCTCCATATTTTAAAACTTCAAATAGCTTGTTATTTCAGAAAACAATTAAGAATTTTCTATAAACTTGCTACATTTTACCTACAACATCTCAATATTCACAATATCAGGCAATTACTGATAACAAAATATCCAGCAAATTTTCATATAGAAACTTTCCATAGATAGAGAATGCATTATAAGTAAACATTTTTTGCAAATCATTATACAAGTTACATATTCAAACAGCAACAAGATATTCACCTTCAAAATGGAAATTTTGGTTAGAAGTAATGAATACCTTCTGTGAAACATTTCTCAATGAAGTGATGTCCTCAAATTTTAAAGCACTGTTTACACAAGCAATCAGTTTTATTAAGGGTTTGCCTATTGTTCTTTGTTCAGGTTTAAACTACAGGCTTTTCTCTTTACAACAGGGAAAAAGGATCTTCTTTTATGGCGTATTTTACAGGTCTGATAAGACATACCACTATTTTGATTGTTTCAGAACAACCTGATGTTCCTTCATACAAAATCTTAGTCCCTTCCCTTCCTTTCCCTTCTCTTTTTTCCTGATAGAGATAATTTCTTTACCAGATTAGAGTCTTATATAAAGAAGTGAACACATGGTACTGTGCTTGTTTGCTTCTTTCCCCAGGAAATATGTGGCACTTCATGATTTTGTGAAGAGGAAGATTGCAATATTGAAAGACAAAATCTTGGCCGGATATTCCTAGGCACTCGTCTTGTATCTATTTTGTGCTGAACCAAGTAAGTCTCACTGTAAGGAAGAGTGGCCCTGAGAGAGACTGGGGCCTGTGGATGCGACAGGCCCCATTTTAAGATTCAAATTCACAATTACTGTAGGTAGTGAGCAGCCTGACAAAGTCTCTCTCACCAAGCTTTCTCATCAAATGTTTGTTATTTCACCTGCTGATACATTAAACTTCCAGTTTTATGTTCCAAATCCAAGACTTCATTAATCACTAACCAGAAATGTTGTATGGGAAACAGAAGCAACAGCTGATAAGCAGAGAAGTAAGTAAAGTATGTACTTACTTTAAAGTATGTACAGAACACACATCTAAAACCTGCAGATAGCTTGGATACCCCAGAAATCCAGCAGACCAACAGAGGAGCTCCAAAAAAGAACTTTGTCCCTCTGTCCAAGGAACTGCTGCTACCAAATGTGGGCAAAACCTGTATCTTGTGCGCAGCTGGGTTAGAAGCACTGGGCCTACAAGTTTATGGAGGAACTAAAAGCCACTTATGAACCTGCACTGAAAGAATTCAAAGAACATTGCATGCCAAGAAAGAATGGAACTTTCTGAGAGATACCAGAACTGAAAAAAGCAGAGAAACTTCTGCGACAGCTCTGAGGATTTTCAATTCAAACATACCACTTTGGAAAGCTAGTAGAATACATAGTGAGGAGTCAGATATCCAAAATTAAGGAAGAGTGAGTTATATACTTAACTTTGATGCAGGCAGAAATCAGAATTAACAGCAAAACAGGCTCCAAATTAATTTTCCCAAATTTATTCTCTACTTCTGTAACACCTTTTTACATGTGAAATAATAATGTGATTCATAAGTAATTCACAAAATACCTCTGTAGCATTGCAAATCATATTAAATATTTAATTTTTCTTTAAATATATAGTGAACAACAAAGTACAAAAACTTAAGCCAAATACAGAGTTTATAACTGCAGCTCAGACTGAACATGGCTGCAGATAGTAACATTTCCTTTGCCATAAAATCATATTTCTCTTAACTGACCACTGGCCATCCCTCTGACAGAAAGAGAAGATATCCTTGAAATTTCTTCAGTTAGATAATATGTTTTGGACAGAACAACCAGAACAGAAGCACAGAAGCAACACGTACGGAAATACTGCTTGTTTGTTTTCTAAAGTCAGTAAAGACGAAGACAAGCTTGTTAATTACTAAAATAATATATTGTACTGTTTTACCTCAGTACATGGAAATGCATAGTTATGCAAGTAGCTGCCTTCGAACAGTGTTGATGCCCCATTTGTCACACAACAGACATTATAATGCAACTCATCTACAGTTTTGTTCTTACCTTACTTATACATATATATGCTTATATATAACTTTGATCCTCAAGAAGATAAACACTCTCCATAACCATTCTATCTATGTATACATAGGGTCTAGTATAAATATCCTGGAGGATCCGAAGGATTTTTGCTAGTATGAAGTTAGCTTTCAGTTGGGAATGATCACCAGGAATATGTTATTTTACCTTCCTAGAGATGTCAGCCAAGGCCAGTGTACCTGACTGTTATGGGGTCAGAATCACAAAACTTTCTTCTTGGCTAGAAAAACAAGCTGAGAGAAGAAATGAGATAGAGAGAGTAGCAAGAAGGAAAACTGCCCAACCAAGAATGTGACCTCTGAAATATGACCAGGAGTCTAACTTGACAAACACTGATGATCTGGGGCCCAGAAGTGTGGCTGTTCAGACAACTAAGTGAAAGAGCTCCATGAAGGGTTGCACCATGAGACTGTTCGGGCAAGCATCTTCAGTTCCTTGCTGCAAGGAGCTAAATTGCATGGTTGCTATGCTGCATAAATACTACAGGACTTGAGGGTTTCAGTCAGAAGCATGTCTCCCAAACCCATGCCCTGATTACTCTGTAAGTAAGCCCAAAAAAAGGCAAGACAGGGTATAATCACCAGTTAATATCTTCCTCTATACAGAGGCTACTGTCTTTGGCACATAAAGTTTTGAGTACAACTGCTAGAAAATAATGCTAATTTTGACAATTTTCTGTTTAAATTTTGAGCATTGATGACAACATTATGGTTTCTTGTTTTGGTTTTGTCTTTTTTTTGCCAGTGCCACTTTAACAAATTATTAGTACTGAGCTGGAAATATAAAATCTTGAGTTTCTGCAGTGAACACTGAGACAGTAAAGTTTATAATAAAGTATTCGGAAAGAAAAACCCTCAGAAAAATTGAAATGTGATTTTTTTTTTCCACATTAGCTTGTTTTGCAAACAATCTTTTTGTGTGGGGACATATTTTCATGTGGCTGAACACATTTCTTTGATACAGAACACTAGTTCACTGCAACTTTGCTAACAAGCCAATTGTTTTTCCTTTATCCACAAAAACTCAGTATAAGTTCTACAGATAATACAACTGACCCTTTTTAACAGTCTATCTAGTTAAGATGTTATGATAGCAGGCATATAATGCAATGAAGCAAACGTTGCTAATGTCTACAGAAACGTGTGGTAATGGTACTGAAAATTCTGCCTCAGGCTCTCGCTGTGTTAGGCAGAATACATTGAAAAGGATCAACAATACCCTTTATGAGCCACACACAAATGAAAGCTTAAAAAAAAAGATAAAGAGTTTTGATCAAGTTTTAACAGCGTTTTCACAATCCCTTGGAAAAACAAGCACACTTGTTGATTTCTACCACCATTCGTATTCTTGTCCAATATTTTGACACAGCATGAACATTTTTTAATAAAATATAGTTGCTCTTCTTAAAAATTTGCTCAGATCCTAGTAATAGAAGACTATGGGCAATGAACTATAATATAAAATACATTTTGACTTACAGCTTTATATTACATAGCTGTACAAAGAAATGATTAAATTAGCTTAAAGTTCACCTTAAGAAGCATGTTTTTAAATATACTTATCTCTTTAATGTGTATGTATACACTTCTGTATTTCCATCACAAATACAGATATTGAAACTTTTAATTTATTTTAAATTCAGTAGCCTTTAAAATGTACCATGGTTTACTTTACATGAATCGACATTTCTGTCTTACAAATGCTGTGGCCTTCCATACATAGACTTATAACCATTGCAGGGAATGGCTTGTGAGCTTTGAAAACAAAACTTTTAAAAGGGGCACAGAGATTAGCTTTTAAGGATTTTAGGGTATGCATGTGAGCCCTTGGGTTTTAAGAAAAGCAGATCATAATCCTAAGAACAAAAACGAATGTTGCTCTGTTGGTTGGATCCTGCAGAAGACGACCAGCTTCAGATCCACTTATTTTAGCTGTTTTATAGTGGTGGATTTGGGACAGATGCAGCTATAGATTCATTCGAGCCATCCAGCAGCTACTTCATTGAATCCTGCATAATTAGTCAAATGCAGCAAATATTTAGAAGAGTTAAAAGAACTTAAATGTCTCAGGGCTTCTAGAACTTGCCCTAATTTAGCAGGAGGAACTTCATGCAAACTTGCTTAAGTGTATTCATAACGAGACTCCTCAATATTTCCATTCTTCTCTGTAGATATTGCACTTAAAAGAAATAGGGACTGTGTCCCACATTAACATCCACTGCACACCTGACTTCTTTTCTATGCTCCACTTCACCAGCCTGTTCCTCAGTAGTGCTGGCCTCCAGAAAGTTTCATGCTGACTTGCTGTCTTTCTTCTTCTTGGTTTTGTGATCTGCTGCTCCAAGCTTGTCAGTTACTCCTTCAGCAGCAGCCCAGATCAATGTGAATGGAGACTGGAGAGAAATTTTCAATAACGGTAAGTCAGGCAAAATAGGGAGGTGCAAAAGCAAGCTGGGAGAGGGATTCTTTGAAGTTTTAAAGTTTTGATCTGCTATGACTTTCAACAGGGAAGGTAGAGTCGGGAGCAGTGTAAGGTTTGTTATAATTGCCCAACATAAATGTTCCCTTAAAATGCCTGACACAGTACATTAGGGGTCAAATGCAAGCCCAGTACTGTCAATGAGAACCCTTTAGTTGACCTTCAATGGTGCTTGGATTATTCTTTTATCAAAGAAAATGTTTTCTTGCTCGGTTTGCAGAGAGCCACTTAACAATAGTTTTAAAAGTGTCTGGGGATGGTAAGGAAATACATTTTACTGCCCTTCTCATGCTGAAGAGTATTCACTGATGATAGCAGCTTCTGTTCAGTTATGTTTAATGATGCTGATAAGTTGATTTTGAAGTACCGTTACATGTCATTCATCTGCACACAAAGTGTATAAAAGGGTGGGAAGCAGGGACATTTTACTTATCCTATTACATAGGATTGAAGTAACATTGACAGAACTGGCAACTCTCCTTTTTAGTATAGCAGATCGTTAGGGATACAAACCAAATGGTTTAGCAGATGCCTGCAGAATTTGCATTTTTTGTGATCAACTCTTCTTCCATTTTTTCCCTTGGGTTTATTGTATGCAGGAGAAATGAGTAACCAGAAATAGACAACACCCTTTGAGGCATTTTGTTAATTTAATATTCAAACATAGACCATCAGTCTGGCTCATCATTATTTTGGGATGGAGTTCATTTCACCAATACTTTTCCCAGACTGTCCTGAGCTGTTTCTAAATGACCACACAACACTCTGCAAAAGAAGCCACTCATTAAATGAGAACCGCAGAACACGAGAATTGCACAATTGAACATTTTCTAGCAATGTTTCTCACCCACTGCTCGTAGTAATTAGACTGTACTTTTGCCTAAGGGGAGAAGAAAAGATATTTTGAGAAAAAGATACTCAGTTAACCAAGATTTTCTCTACTGCCTTCCCTTTACCAAGGATTAAAAAGCTTGCAAGGGTTTGGGGTTTTTTCCTCTAAAAATGGATGACAGCTGACTTCCTGTTATGGGAACTCTGTACTCTTATTAGGTGAGGGTGCCATTGGCAAACAGATAGTAAATCTATGCCATATCGTCATCTTTTTCTGTAATACAACCTTTCTGCTGAAACCACCTGATCATAAATGTCTAGGTGTACTAAAGATCAGATTTAGAAGAACCAAAAAAAATGCCACTAATGAGGATCCTTGACAGGTGAATGCAGTCGTGACTTTGCTAGGATAACCAGAAAACTATTCAACTCAGAGAAAGGAGTAATAAGGCACCTGTGGGATGCCATCCAACTGAGTTATCGGCAGAGTTGCACAGATGTAAGAGTTCAAAAACTCATTTACTCTTCAGCAGGGTGCTTTGCCTTACAACAGGGTTTTCCACAAAGCGTACCATCTCCAAAGCTTAATAAGACTGAACCGTACAGAAGTATCTGCAAACTATGGCAAAATTAGGCATAAGAAAAGGCAACACTACTAACACTCACATGGTGTTGTGCAGCATAAGGGCTCATTGCTGACTCTTGGCCCGATTACTCACTACATTACTGCAGGTTTATATTTGAAATCATGTTGGTGGAAAACTAAAGCAATGTAGTGGAGAATCAGGCTGGCAGTGTTTATGCAGGCTGGAAAAAGAGAGAAGGACACTGCAAGGCTGATCAGAAATAAAGCAGCTGTCCTATAGTTCTAGAGCTGGAGTTCCCACTGTTTTGCTATGCTGCTTGTCATATCAAGAGCTTAGATGAATTTTGCTTGTTCCAGCTTTCTTGTTTTTCCACTGCATTTAACACAAGCACAATGATTTTCCATTTTGCTGACAAACAACAAGACAGAGCAAATTGACCAGTTTATTCTTTGAGTAGTGGGTGACATTCAATACACTTGACTGACATGACTGGCCAGCCCATCAACAACTGTGCCACAGTTTTCAGCAAGAAAATCATCATCAATAACTATTCTCTTTAAAGCACTAAGCACATTTTTGTATGTTCTCAGAGTGTCTCCACACTTCCTTAGCCATGAGAAAAGTATTAACTGTAACAGAAGTTGTAGGGCTTAAGCCCTGCACAAGTCAGTGGAAATAGAACTTCTCTTGACCTCTTGAGTGCTACTGGAATTTCAGACTGCTGATAAGGGCAAGAAACTCAGATGGTTTAAAAACAGCAGGGCTCCACCCACCCCAAGAGTGTTTGATCTATGCTGGTTGAAATTCTGGCTCATAAGGTTTTGATATGATCTCTAATCTACTCTCCCTCTGTCCTCATTTTACAGCTGATCACAAGTCTTTCCCCAGAATAAATAATAAAGATGTTGATATTTTCTATGCTTACATGCCTGCACTATAGTTAGTGTGTAGCCAGTAATGGGCTTAGTCTGGTTTACAAAGTGAAGTTCTTGATTTATATTAATCCTGAATTGAAAGAAAAGCAGTTGGCCTAAGAAAGTTACAATGGTTTCAATTTCATCTAGCTAAAGTCCCTTCCTTGAAGACCCAACTTTACTTTTGTGATTTGTGTGAAGTCTATGGAGTAAGTTCTCTCATAATCAAATGCCATTGTTTTCCTCCTAAAGGATAATGTTGTAATCAGCATAAAGTGCAAATACAATTTCCTTCTTGTGTTCTTCCTTTTTTAAATAAAAAAGTCATGTAAACATCTGGCTGTTCCAGAAACACGAGGGAAAGACAAACACAACTAAGATGTAGTCCAGCATTACCCCTGTAAATATCAGGTTATTTTCCCAATTAACCTTAAGGGCAAAGCCATCTTTTAAGTGCTCTATGCAGTAGTATTGCTTGCAAGTCGCTTCTCTGTAGACACTGAATTCTGTAGGCCAGGAGTTCTCAAGTACACATATATAAGCTGATGTCAGGGTACCTTGTAGGGAAAGGATTTTACATTTCTGTGAGAAAACCAATGGTTTTTCTTTTTTAACCATACAAGCATCAAATTACCAAAGGCAGAAACATCAGAGTATGTTTTTTAAAGTGATTTTAATTAGGTCAGGGCAGGAAAGGAGTATATTTCTCCTGAAAATTTGAATAAAACTAAAACATTTTTTTCCTTCAAACACAACTATTCTTGCAAGAAGTGTTTCTTTTATGCCTTGTGGCAACTGAAGTTTGGATGTTTTGTTCTGACATTCGATGTTTTGGGTAAGTTCTTTTTCTTCCAGCCTTCTCTCTTAAGATACATTCTGGTCTTCATTTCCAGTAAATTGCAAAATGAGGGCTTTGCAATTGTACACTTCTGTTTTGCTGAATAGTTCAAATGGTCAAGTAGCAACAAGTAGACAAAAGAATAGAGCACAGCAGGGGATAAAAACCAAAAAATTCTTGAGCTGTCACTTTAAATCCTAAGAATGGCCTGTATGTACAGGCTTCAGTCTGGATTAATAGTATCCTTATGATGAATATCTCAGAGAATTTATGTAAGACTACCCACACTGATGTTACTAAATAATACAACCATGGCCAAAACCTCTGATGTCAAAGATCCTGTTGTGAAAATGAAAAATTTAACAGTTGAGGGAGAAGACATAACCATTAGCAGTCTGAGGTGATTCTGAAAATGTCAATAGATAAATAAAAGCTTTTTTAATATTTATTCTGTTATGGAAAGTTGTATTCGCAAGGTGTTAATGAGGGGTAGAAACTCAGAAGTGATGGTTAAAACTTTCATAGAAATCACCTAACTCCAGAAGCTGTAACCTGAATAAAAATACCTGCTCAAGCTTTTATTATAAATCTGATGATAGCTGGCAACAATGAATGCAGTGAGACAAGGAATATGGCAAATTGGAAGCAAGTGGCAGGTCTGAGGTTACAAAGGTACTTGCATCATGAGAACCGGTCAGAGCTACTGGTAAGAGTATTGTAGCCAAAATGAGATGGGTGAGTTTGAGAGGGAAATCTCCTGAGTTTTGCTTTCTATCCCCATATGAATACAAAGGTTTCTCTGGATTTTGATAACGTACGTAGAAACAGAAATAGCAGGTTTTTGTATACTCTCTGCTAGAGATTGTCAAAAGATTTTTATGACAATATTCTGGTATTCTTGAAAGTATTTTTGGCATATCTTTAGAATTTAAAAGAAAAAGCATATACATACACATTCAAGCACAAATAAAATGCATTTAATTTTTTTGTTTATAGAACCATAGAATCATAGAATTGCTTAGGTTGGAAGAGACCTTCAAGATCATCAAGTCCAACCATAAACCTAACACTGCCAAGACCACCACTACACCATGTCCATAAGCACCTCATCCAAACGTCCTTTAAATACCTCCAGGGATGGCGACTCAACCACTTCCCTGGGCAGCCTGTTCCAATGCTTGACAACACTTTCAGTGAATAAATTTTTCCTAATATCCAGTCTAAACCTCCCCTGGTGGAACCTGAGACCATTTCCTCTTGTCCTATCACTTGTTACCTGGGAGAAGAGACCGACCCCCACCTCTCTACAACCTCCTTTCAGGTAGTTGTAGAGAGCGATAAGGTCTCCCCTCAGCCTCCTTTTCTCCAGGCTAAACAACCCCAGTTCCCTCAGCCGCTCCTCATCAGACTTGTGCTCCAGACCCTTCCCCAGCTTCGTTGCCCTTCTCTGGACACACTCCAGCACCTCAATGTCTCTCTTGTAGTGGGGGGCCCAAAACTGAACACAGCATTCGAGGTGTGGCCTCACCAGTGCCGAGTACAGGGGCACGGTCACTTCCCTAGTCCTGCTGGCCACACTATTTCTGATACGATTTTGTTTCCTTTTAAGCTGGGAAAAATACTTGATTCTGTTTGATGTTTGGATATCTAATAAAATGCCCAATTGGGATTTTATGAAGCTTTCCAAAAAAGGACATCACCTCTGGGTAAGAAAGAAGTGTGAGAAACCTCAGCCCAGAGGGCAATTATTTTACAGTTTTAAGTGTCTGAAAGCAGGGTCTTGTTTCATCAACCATAACAATAGTGATATTGCCACAATGTGTTACGTCTACCAGCAGGAAGAAGGCAATGTCTGTTTGTAATGAAAATGGCTTTTATCATGGAGATGGGGAGTGATTCCTGCATAGCTAAGAATGAAAATTAATTTGATTGGCTCAGCACACAACTGGATTTATTTTAAAACAAAAAGCAGGATCAATCAAAAAAAAAGGATAAAAACAGGGGACTTTTTAATGTGCAATACAGATGACTTGCCATTCTTCTGATCTTCCTGTCCACTTTTCACCCTTTGTCTAATACATATAAAACCCTTTTGGTTATTTTGGTGTGTTAGAAAGAGTTCATGTCTCAAACATTGTGGCGAGGCGAGGCACGACTTGCATGGCGATGGCAGGTCAGCGAGCAGGGGATGGGGAGAGCGGAGAGCAGGATGTGGGGAGTGCGTCAGAGAATGCACGGTTCCAGGTTCTGCCAGACCTTACCACATATGGCCAGAGGTCACACAGAGTTGATCTGAGGAAGGGGCTTCCAACCGCCCGAGAGACCCCTCGTGACCACCACCTCCCCCAGTGCATGTGCAGAAGATTGAGAACTTTCTAGAACAAGAACCATGTAAGTCCTCAAGGGGCATAACTGGAGGCAGGGATTAGCCTATAAAAGACACGTCCCCAGGGAATCACGTGCACGCCCATCACCGGAGGATGCCATACCTGTCATCGTCATCGCAGGATCCAAGGGTGGTGATATTTTTCCTTTTTCTATCTTCCTCTCTTCTCCTTTCCTTTTCTCACTTATCTTTTCCTTTACTGTTCTAATATATATAAGTTTTGGATAAATTGTAACAGGTTGCCTGGAAAATAGCTCCATTGCCAAATTGCCTTTGTTCATTCGTTGGGCTTGCCAGTTGGTTAAGTTTGTCCGTTTGTTGAATTCGCCAGTTAATAAAATTGCTAGTCAGACTGTTCCTCTGAGACATTGTTGTGACTCTGCAGGCCGCACGGCTCTGTCGAGCAGAGATCGGCCTTTGTCGGTACACAAACCATCAGGGAATCAAAAAGATTCACCCTTCTTGCAACCCACCAAGTGGGACGAGACATGGTGTCTCATTAAATGGAATTTAAGCACATCATTTTTGATAGGGCAGATGAATCATTCCATTAGAAATTTCAAGAGGACATGAACCCAAGTGAACAATGGAACAAGAAAATTCTAATAGACCTTCTTCAGTTCAAGGAAACTAAATCAATCACCATATAAAGCTACTGAGGGTAGCTTTCAAATCTGGTTGGTTGAGTTGATTGTACTATATTGCATTAATAACCTAAGTATCGCACATAAACAAATTAATTTATCCACACCAACACCGACCATATACATCTACAGCAGGTATTTTTATTTCCCTTTGAGCAATGGCAAAGTGATGCAAAGGGATCAGATTGACTCGGCATAGGAAATCCAGGTGTATGGATACCAGTTAACAAATCTTCAGTACAGCTGGTCCTCTGATCAGGAAGCTTTTGTGATACACAGGAAATTACCTCAAACTTCTTCACTCTCTTATATATGGAATACAGTCCTATTGCAGGACTATTCTTTCACCTAATTCAATGGACTAAGAATGCCCACGTTAATTATCTTTTAAAGTTTATTAGTGATAGCATGGATATACAGGAAACTTGCTAGAAGTATCCTATCAAGGAAATAAGGTAAACAGATTCAGATGGGAGGCATTTTTTATTGTGATTATTACTCAAACTCTTTACAATTCACAATTTTTCCTTTAAAAAAAAATCTGGATTCCAGTTTAACCTAGAGTTCATGGGCAAATGTCTAAAGTACTTCATTTAACTGAAAAGACTGAAAACACTCCAGGTTAAATATAATATATAAAGTAAGACTTATTTGTAACTGAAACGACACATAACACTTGTATTGATTCTCTACGCAGGACTGAAGGAAAAATCTGATTGCCTTTATACACCTGTTTTTCTTTCCTCTTTGTCAGCCACCTTCTAAAGTAGTTTTCAGCATCCATAAATACAGCTGGTGGATCCACTGATCACACAAATATTACTTACAATGCCCTTCTACCCAAGCAACATGCAATATGGTATCACTAACAATGGTTGCATTTCAAACTTGGTAAAAGCACTTTTACCTTGAGTTTCTGGTCTGACTATATTGCCAGTTTTCTTGGGTAAAGTTTCAGAATCTCATAAGAATTCAACTTTTTTAATTACTTTAAATTTTAAACTACATGTTTATATGATAACCAATTCTTTTAACAGTATAAGAACCAAATGATTTTTAGCCCTATATGATCATGAAAACTCCTTTGTTGTAACAACAAATTCCCTATAGATTCCTTAAAGCTAGATTGTTAGTTTTCAATGGAGGTTTTCATTTTTTTAGGAGTTGAACCTGCTTTGATTTTTTTTAATGTGATAGATACTTTAATTTCCTCTCTCTTTTAATTTAAATTTAATTAAAATCTGGCCTCACTGACTTTCACTTTCAGGTCATGAGTTGTCTCTGTGTTTACCCTCCAAGTGTTTCCAGTACCTTGAGCACATTAGGAATATTAAGCAGTTAATCAAGTGTAAAAAAACATTAATTTGTTATCTAGCATCTTTCATCAATCTTTTTTTTTTAATCAGAAGAATATCCAACAACTAAGCCTACAGATTCCACAGCAAGCATTTCATCACCAGGCACTGGTATTTCGCTGCACCCAGGATTGTGAAATAAATCTCTGCTGACGTTAGTGAATGGTCTTCTGTACAGGAATCATCCCAGCCCCAGTGCAATCACTAAGATTCTCCCATACAGGTTTTAAAATAAACTAAATAATCCCAGTCAAACTATATGTGTGTGTGTGTGTGTGTGTGTAGAACAAGCGGATTCCTTGAAGCTACATTAAATTCTCTACTCTATTCCTAAAAGTCAAATGCAATTCAGCATGCCATAAGCCCTCTCACTCTCTGTGTAATCTTCTCTAGTTTCTGAAGCCTGTGTCAGAAGCGCCACCTGTCCTATTTCTGCCAGTGAACCCAGGCTCGCTCCTTTGTGGGCTAGGTTTCTAGAATTTGCTCAACTAAATGGCAGGTGTGAAACCCATTTTACACGGTGGATCTGATCTAATATCCTGGCACAAACAACAAAGATACTAAAAGAGTCAGAGACCTTTCAAAGATTGAACTGTGCTGATATCTTTATTTTTATTGTAGTAATTGCTGCCACTGGCCTAAAATACACAGTGTCTGGTCCAGAAACGGCACAACTTTGACTTTGGAATATCCATTACTCCTGGAACTGCTTTATGTCAATGTAGGTATACTAATTCCCAGCATAAGGCTAGTTTGCCCTCAGGTATCAGAAATACTAACCAGCTCTGCCTAATGCTAGTTTATGAATCTTTGCATTAGAATTCATTTTGACTTCAGCATAATGCGAATCTTCATTTCGGAAGAAACTCTATTTTATGAGCTGCAGTGGAGCTATGCCTTTTGAAATCCCTAATCTAGGCATATATAACTTCATTCAAAAGTTACAAAACTAATACAATAACTATTTAGATTATGAGTAAGAAGCTTTAAGTCATTATGCAGTGATTGTTTTCCATACAATGAAAAAAACCTAAGAAATGCTCTTTTACATTTCCCCATATCCTACTGAATCAAATACATGTGTTTTAAGCCCCTCTTTTGATCACACATCTTCAGTCTGGGGCAAGGTGGAAATGCAATTGCCACACAAACTACACAAGCTTCTGGCAAACCATGAACAAAACCTCAGGTCCTGAATTAACCAGGATACAGGATCCAGTCACTGGAACTAAAAGAAAATGCATCAAACTGTTTGTACTGAAGTCTTTTATCCCTTTGTGAACAAGCATTACAAGCTTTTTCCAGCTCATTGATATACACAAAATACTTCTAGAACTGTTTGCATATGGGTTTTGTTCTCGTTTCTAAATATAAAAAGTTTTTCTCTTTTCTGGGAAAACTTACAAATCTGACTTAGTTTGTATTTTTCTGATGAAAGTATGAAAAACTAGTTATTATTTTTGTTTATTATTTTCCTCCCCTATCTTGGAAACCTGGGACAAAACCCAGATAGAAAATTCCCATCAGGAAGCTTAAGCTTACTAGTAGATCTCAGGATAGAATTTATTGAGAAATAAAACCTATGTCAAGATAAATACTTGGAAGTAGCACCCCACTATGAAATTCTGATGAGCAGGTGGTTTTGTAAAGATTCATTGGATAGCTATTTATAGGCGAATTCAGAGTGACTACAGTGATAACACTGCTAAATCTTGCTTCTTTGTGTAGTTAATAATGCAGCATCCCATATGAGCAAACACTAACGTATACTCATACCTTTAAACTTTGCTTCTGAAAGTAGGAAATATTAGCCTTGATCCCCATAGAAAAGTTATGATGTACTAGATGAGTCTTGCAGTGCACAAAGTGATTCTGCAAGTTTATGGAGTTCACTAATTCAAGGTAAAGTAATCCTACTCCAGCCCCATCTCAAAGACAAGTGAGCAGCATGTGAACCAGGTCATGAATCACGTAACTGCCCAGTCTGTTGGTCTAAGGCATGCTGGTTGGCCTTAAAGAACTGGGCTGTACACTGCAGGAGAGCAGGAATTTCTTCCTGAGCACCTTACCTGACGGCAGAGGTGGTAGGTCAAACAGTTAAGTGGAACAATCTCATCAGATCTGCCGATATAAATTGTCCTTCTTCATGAATCAGAGCCTGAGGTATGTGCATGGAGGAAGATAGGGCAAAACACTAACACACTATAAATTCCTGCCTGCGCATACTGCACAATGACATCTATATGTAGACAAGTCCTTAAGAGTAAGGAAAAAAATAATGACAAAGAAATATAAAAAATCTGAAATATGCCTGTACCTTCGTGAAAAACACAATTTCATCTTGCATTTGTCAATTTACTTAGTATACTTTCTTACGCATACTGCATTTTTTATGTAATGTTATATGCAATATGTTATAATAAGCACACACAGATCAATTCTCTCCAGACTTCCCTGTTTGCAGTCATAGAATAATGTAAGCTGGAAGGGAGCTCTGGAGCTTGTCTGGTCCAATCCCCTGTTCAAAGCAGACTTAACCAAGAAGTAAGACTGGGTTGTGTAGGCTTTTCCAGACAAGTTTCAGAAATCTCCAAGGATGGAAATTCCACACTTCTCAGAGCCATTGTTCCATGCATGACTGTCTTCATGGTGATTTTTTTTCCTGTTAACTAATCAGGATTTCCCTTTCATTGCCTCTTGTACTTCCATTTTACACCTCCAAGGGTCTGGCTCTGTCTTGTCTGTTACTCCCTGTAGGTAGTGAAAAACTGCAAGTAGATTCCTCCCACTCTTAGCTTCCTCTTCTCCAGACTAACATCCAGCTCCTCCTCCCTGTGTATACGAAGGCCCTTAGAGCATTTTAGTGGCCTTATGATCTCACTCCACTCAAAATCATGATTTCTAAACCTAGTGAGGTCAGACATGTGAAATGTTTCTGAGGTGCTGAGACTGTGCAGTATTCCAAAAGAAGTGCTTTGTCAAGGTGCACAGCTGAAAGTAGAAAACAGATTTAAATTTGCAAAGTTCATAATTCATGCCATCTGTCTAATACTGTTTCTTCACTGGAATACTCTTATTCAGTGTCAACTTTTTAGCTGAAAAATTATACTGTGCTAGGAAACATTCTCACTGCAGAATCTGAAACCCAGAAGAAACATTGAAAGGAACATTTGTATTATTTTGTATTTATGAATAGGAAAACACTGGAAAAGAAAAGTTAAGTGACTTCACTCAGGTCACACACAAAAGAACCTGACATAGAAAACTGGGATTTTAGCAGTATATCTTACTGTTTGGTGTACTATTAAATTTCTGGATTAGATAAACATCCTCTTTGCACTCACTTCTGTTCTCCAACAACATAGTGGAAAACACCTTGCACGTGAGCTATGAAAAAGAACAGTTTATGTTCTGTGGCTTTTAAACACGGTGTTGCTGTATTTTTTAAAAAAATCGTATGATCCTTTACCATCAAAACAAATCACATCAGTTCATCTCTGCCTACAGGGATACAAAGTCTGAATAAGAGCCTCTAATGGAAGCTAATGTTGCCTTGATTTACTATGAAAGAAACATTTGTTGTACTCTTTCAAGTGTTAATACTGATGACCAGGAAATGAAAATACTTGTGAAGCTGCCAGGCTAATTTCATGACAGATCAGTCAGGAATAGCACACAAGAACCTGATTTTGGGCATAGCTATTAATGTCTAGCAACTCATTTGGGAAAAAAAATTAGCATTGAAAAGAAGTAATCAAAAGATCCTCCAACAGTGAAGACATCAGTGCTAGGTATTTATCACTAGGACTATAACAAGTTTACTAATCTTAGTAAATTGGAACAAGAGATACATTAATTCTGTTCATTAGGTACCTCCTGCTGTTATGGTTTGATTATTATTCATAATACTTGGACACTTCACTTAGGATTGGGTTATTAAGAGTTCTAAGTACTGCACATAAGCATAATAAAAGTCTGGCCCCAGCTCTGCTTTACAGTCTTACAGAAAAAAGGACTTGATTTGCAGTTTGGGAATGGGTACAGAATGAGGTTATGCAGCCTGTGCCCTCACTAAGACTGAATAAAGAGATTATTCATCACAGACCTGTACCTTAATGCCCTCGTACCTTATCTTCCCTGTGGGCTTCTCCCACTGCAGTAATATTTTCTTTTTCTTTGACTTGTTTATAAACATCCAGCTAATACGTGGCAGCAGCAGCAGCCATCACACACAGAGATATGTCAACAGAGAATAACACTGACACATTTGCATTGCTGTTTGTACCAAAGGATTTCAAACTACTCCAGAAACCCCCGCTACTCAAAGCAGGTCTCTAATAGACTGTGATAGCTCCAGTGTCACAGTGTAGCTCCATTTTTGGTGGCAAAGTTCCGGCTGAAAACCTTAGTTTTTACAATGAGGCACAACAGTGTCATTTTCTTCTTTGAACAAATGTCCAATACTTCTGTGTGTTGGGGTTCCTATTCCTGCAAGAAAGCTACAAAATATTTAATATCTGCAAAAGACCAGGTTTAAATGCCCCAGCTAAAAGGCTGTTGCCCAGAGAACATGCAACAGAGGATTGTATGAAAAATGTTCAGGGCAGACCAGCATCTCATGGGTTTGTATCAGCCAGATCTGGATCTGTACATCACGATCTGTCAGAACACACTGTAGACCGAACTTACATATGCAAAATACTGAAGCTGAGAGGCTCGTAACTGTATTAACTCTGTTAATATATTATTCCTTCTTATCACCATAAATATGAAATTTATCTGATTTTGGATTAAGCAGGCCTCAATGTAAATTCTGAAAGTCTTTGTGAATTCTTTCTTTTTCATGGTTCTTACTGCTAGAAAAGTGATTCTCTCAGAGGGCAGAAATTAAAAAAAACAAACAAAAAACAACAATAAAAAACCCCACACCAGACTACTAAACAGCAGTATAACTGCAGAAAACAAGATAGTGAATAAAAATGCCTTATGAGCCTGCTAAATGGAAATTCAATGACGTGTTAACTAGGCTAGAATTGTGGAGGAGTGCTGGCTAGTCATCCTACTGTGCACTGAGATTTTCCTTATGCTTTTGACACAGAAGGCCTGAGCCAAGGCAACAGTGTTTAGGAGTCTGTCCTGCCCTTGGAACCAGCCCATTGGACTCTCTGTGCCTGTAGGATTTAGTGGTGTAAATCCAAAGCGACTAATGTGAGATATGAATCATAAGAAGAATTTTTAGGTTGTGAAAATTATTCCTTCCACTTATAGTCTTTCTTGGACCTTTTTCTTTTTTAAGAAAGATATATCTATCCACTAAAATTCCTGAATACTTTTATCTGAACTGGTTGTTGTGGTTTAACCCCAGTTGGCAACTAAGCACCACACAGCCGCTCACTCACCCTCTCCCCGCCCCACAGTGGGATGGGGGAGAGAATCAGAAAAAAAGTAAAACCTGTGGGTTGAGATAAAGACAGTTCAATAGGACAGCAGAGGAAGAGAAAATAATAATAATGATAATGATAAAAGAATGAACAAAACAAGTGATGCACAATGCAATTGCTCACCATCCGCTGACCAATGCCCAGCCCGTCCCTGAGCAGCAATCCCTGTCCCCTGGCCAACTCCCCCCAGTTTCTATACTGGGCATGACGCCATATGGTATGGAACAGCCCTTGGGCCAGTTGGGGTCAGCTGTCCTGGCTGTGCCCCCTCCCAGCTTCTTGTGCACCTGGCAGAGCAGGGGAAGCTGAAAAGTCCTTGACCAGTGTAAACTTTACTTAGCAACAACTAAAACATCAGTGTGTTATCAACATTATTCTCATCCTAAATCCAAAACACAGCACTATACCAGCTGCTAGGAAGAAAATTAACTCTATCCCAGCCGAAACCAGGACACTGATAAAAATCTACCTCATAAGGTTTCAAACACAAGTCTAGATGTGCAGCAAATTTTCAGGGATCTTCTGATGATATTAAGCAGCCCAAGGAACTGTGACTAGTTACCCTAGCTATGAATTGGCTCCAACCAGAGTGGATCATCAGACACAGCTGGTCAGCACAGCAACACTCAGACCCTGTTGTTTATTGTTATAGGAGCATCAGATACAAGAAAGCAAAAAACTTTGTGCTTCTCCCCTCTCTCACTAAAAATCAAACCATTTGCAAAGAAAAGAAAGGGGAGGATGAAAGGGACTATTTAATGAGCATAAAACTAATAAACATTTCTGCTGGGAAGAGCACACTGATGTCTTAGACGCAGTACTCATGGAAGAAGTTAAAAGGCATGTTCTAATTTCATGTAAGCCTTTATATAGGAGGGGGAAAAAAACCTAATACTTCAATTTAGATTAAATTTTACAGCTACTGCTAGTATAGATAAAAATTTATAGTTTCACAGCTGTAAAGGTTTTAGATTTAATTAGAGGAACTTGTTTCCCTTTACGTGGCAACTTTTGCAATGAGGTATGCTCTGACAATTTGCATTAATGTGCTTTATATAATTTTTACTGAGTTTCCTGCTGTGAGTTGCTATGCAGTATCATATTTTAGGATACAAATGAGAAAGGAAGTCTTCATTCTTTCTTGCTTGCGTTTGGAATTTGGCTGTTATTGATTTATTTTAAGAATGATGGCCATAGACAAGATATTTCCATGAGCAAATCTATTGAGTAGGTTTCAGTATGCTTGCAATATAAAGTTTGGTATTAACGAAGTTCATGAAAAATTAAATCAAGAAAGTCTTCCCAAAGGGTTCATTAGCACATTCACATGATAAAAAGATCTTATTCTGACACACTTTTTGTCCACTTTCTGGTAAATAGAAGATGAGGATTTAAGATTTTCTTGAGGACATATGAGTTTATATACCTTCAAGGCATACAAGAGTTTTTTAAAGTTATTTTGACAAGACATGCTTTCCGCAAAATCCTGTTGATGGACTCTAGTAACTGATCTACTATTTCGACTACAGTCAAGGTTGAGTTCATTTTCCAATGCTTATTTGGGTCTATGTACCTGTCACTTTTAGAAGTGCCATAACAATGGCCTATCACATTCATTTTTCATACATCTTATAACAAAACAAATTTCAGATCTGAACATGCTCTTTTAAGACTCTAGATTTCAAATTATTAGGGACTGTTGATTTTAAATTGAGAATGCTTAACAACTGCCACTGTTAACATCATATTTGGTTAAAAATAGCCTGGAAAAAATAAAATCACTGTCATATTATATCATGCTGGTTTGTACATATACATATGCTATGTAAGTATGGGTAACTATTAAACATACCTGCATACCATACATTGCTAACAAATTTTAAAGCTCCACAAAGAATTTGTTTTATCCCCGATACATTTTTTTCTGCTTGTTTTCAACTCTGCTAGATACTAATGTTTCCCTGGCACTTTTTAGCTTCCCTTATCAGTTCTGTGCTTTTTAAGTTAAAAATTATATTAATAGAGTCTTCCTGTCTTTTATTTTGCTCTCTATTGTGTTTTGTTTATGATTTCTGCCTTCGACATTGAACAGTGATGGGCTTGTAATCGGTTGTCTTCTTCCCAGACTACAGGATCACAGCTTTTTGGATATCAAGACTTCTATTGTGCCTCCTTTTTTCATTCACTTTCTTCCTCCTAATTCCTCCCAACTCTCTTTCAGAAATCAACCCTTCTGAAACACTAACTGTGTATGTAAATATAATAGTGGTTGGTACTGTCCTTTTTTTTTACTAAATGTAATGTAATTGTATCATCAACAGCGCTCCCAAAGCAACCATTAACATCCAATGTGGTGATTAAATAATCTTCATCAAAATAGATTTACTGTTTGATTTTTTATTTTATTAAGTTAAAAAGCATCTATAGTATGTAGAAACTAATGACATTTTATTATTGGCTGCATAAAGCTTCCAAACTGAATCCTATTCATAACATTTTTTCCTATCCACACACTACTATCACATAGGAGGTTAAAAAGGAGTCCCTTCACTGGAATTTGGTGGCCCATGACAAACCTCTTCATGGGCACTGCAGCACCTACGCGTACCCAAATGCATTTGTTAAGCCGCAGTTAGAAGTTACCAGTAACATGTAAACAGCTGGGCAAGAAAAGGAGGAGCACCAAGAAGGCAGAGAGAGACAAGACATTGCACCTGGTAGTGCCTCCTGGAAAACTCTAGTTTGAAATTAAGCTCATGTCAGGATCACCTTCCTGGCAGCAAGCACTTTTCTGCCTCCTGGGGAAAATTATTTTACTCTTCCCGAACTCACTCATTTATTAGGATTTTTGCTCTTAGAAAACTGGAAGTTGTCAGTTTATCCCTTGTAAAGTTACATCCTTTTCTCCAGAATCTTCAACAATTTATGTGAAATGTAACTTCTTTCTCTTGACAAGTTCTCCTCAACAGCACTCACATTTATGTAAATGAGGAAAATAAAAATTCATCTCCAAAGACAGATATAAGAAAGAAAAGCAATGAAACCATAATACTAGCTTAACAGTGAGGATAACTACTGGCAACACAAGAAGGGGCAAGTCTTGTACATGCTCCGTACTGCTACGTCCTTGATTTGCCTTTTTTTCTTTTTTAAGTTACTTTAAAGGGAAAGGTTAATAATTCAGTTTCCTGTATTTTGTAGTATTTATATCTAGTGATAGGAGGGAAAAATCCTGATATTCTATATTCGTAACTGGAAAAAGCTTTTACACTGCAGATACTGAAGCTGGTTTTGCATTTTTCTTGTTCCCTAAGCAACTAAACAGAACAAAAAGCTATCATCTGTCACTTGAATCATTGTATGCTGTATTAACAGGCTGGTTCAACAATGGGAAATTGTTCATGCAAATTGTTGTATTCCAGCTAGTCAACTTTCTCCATGGTAAAACTTACATATATTGTTTAATTTCCTAAAAGATAAATTATAAGACTTCACATTAGAGTAATATTGAAGAAGCATCTAGACATTGCTGTAAGAGGCTTTTAGATATGTACTTCAGACACCACATACAGTTGCTGAAGACCATGATCAGGCTGAGTCACTGCTCATTTTTGTGTTTCAGTGGTACCTCTGGCTTATAACATCATAACTGAGAGGAGTATCAAGTACCTTAGGATTTAAACTCTAAATCTGAGGTAAGGTAACTTAAGTCAAGGTCCTTGGTGTTCTGTTCAGTCTCCAGTCTGGTTGACATTTTGGCTTCAGCCTTGAGTGACTGATGTTTTAGACAAGGAAACCTGGGCGGGAGGAGAGAAACAAGGAAATGCTAGCTTACACTGAGGCTCCCTTGCAGGGAGTTTGTCTTGAAGTTCATTGACCGGTGGCAGAAAAAACACCTGTGTTCAATCAGAGCCAGTCTAGCAATAGTGCCAGTAGGGCTCCTCTTTGTAAGGCTGTATCATCATATCTCCTCAGCAAACCTTCAGGTTATTGTAGCCTGAACTTACGGTTCCCACATTTTCTTTGTCAGTTCTATTGCTAGCTGCACGTACAATACATTTTATTGTATTTAGCCAAGGGTGATATAGGTAGGGCTGAACAGGTTTTTCATCTCTATAAGGTATATAAGCAGGATTTATAGGAGCAATGCAAATACCTAAAATAAGCGCTATCAGTTATCCTGTCAACATTCCAATTGCCACAGTGGAAAGGTATTGGTGTCTTCTAGGTCCTAGGTACTATCAATCAACTCCAAGTGAATGTCTCAGAATTTCTAAACTAGATGCCTATTAAACACGTGAATTATTTCCTGTGCAGTGGTAGACAACAGCTTTTTTTATGTGTATGACTAGCATAGTACTGTTTTTGCAGCCAACTGAATATTCATAAAGACATTACAAACAAGCAGGCTTAAAACATCCTGTTGCTTAGAATCAACTCAGAGCTAGCATCAAGCTACAAACTTGCCCCAAATCTTAAGGCCACTATGAAACTCATCAGTTGATTCCCAAACAGTGCATGGCTGCATCTGCTTTGCCTGCTTTGAATTGCAGAAAGCTGCGTGCTAATACTTCCCACAATGCACTGTACAGTCCCATGATACTATACTCTTAGTTCAAAGGTTTTTGTGATTTTACTAAGCATCTGTCTCTTTGTAATATTGTTACTTCTTTTTCTCTTTCTTAAGGTATTTGCCTAATTCTGGGCCTCCACCCATCCTTCATGAATTCTCGTAACATTTCAGAGATTGCTTCTAATTCCTTAAGTACTTCAAGGTAAATTTTATCAGGTTCCATTGACTTGAACAAATCCAACTATCTATTTGTCTACATCAGCATTAGAATTTACAGATGTTGTTCACCCTTAGTCATAGTAGACCCTGTAAAAGCAGAATTAAGCTGACTCATAGATTCCTCCACTTCTGTGGATGTTTCGATATGCTGAGAGATGGATATCAGTGCAAGGTGGGGGTTTTGTTCAAATTATGTTATTGTGTTATGAATGGCTAGATAAACTTGTCATACAAGTACTTAAACTCTGTCTCCAGAAGTTTCTCTGGAATATTGTGGTGTCCTTTTAAAGTATAAGTCAATAAAAAAACCAGACCGTGTTTAATGAATTCTAAAGCTCTTCAGGATAACCAAGTGATGCCTTCCCAACAGCATTCCAGTAAGAATGAAGTTATACATCCATTAGACACAAATCCTTGTATTTCATAAAACAATTTCTGGCAGTATCCCAGCCACTTTCACAGAATTACTCTCATCCCTTTTATATCAGTGATCACTCCTTTAAGATCAGCTTCCCAGCATTCTCTCTGTAATCCTTTCTTGTCGTATTCTGTTGCTGAAAGTTGAAAGTTTTTTCTCCTCTTCTCACCTCACTTGACTACTCCACCTCAATTTATTTAATCTAGTTTAGAACTGAACTATGGGCCAAATTATTCACAGTATTGCATAAAAAACCCTAGCTGAATTATAATTAAATACAGCATGTCTTCTGACAGAGTTTAACCTGGAAGTCTCATAATTACTCCAAGGAAATATAGTCATTAGTCAATTCTTTCTCAGTCATCAAATTCTGCTTGTATTTTCTTGGGGGCAGGGAGGGATTACAAATCAGTTTCCTTTTGTGCAAAGTCTGGCACAATACGTCCCTTAGGTTCTACTGGAGTGCAAATAATCACCACATTCTTTGGGTGTTTAAACGTCACAGAGATGTGCTTAATCTAACCAGGTGCACAGTCAGATGAAAGGAAGACTTAATTGGAGAACTCCACCCTCTGAATAACTGATTGGATTTTTCACCTCGATTAAAATTATTTATTAGCAAGCTCTAATGCACTTCCCTCTTTCATCAGAGAATATTTACCGACATACAGGTATAACTACTCTTGTCCAGATAGATTACATAGGACTTCTCTTAACTGCTTAGAAATGGCTAAAGGTTGAATTTACTGAATAACGAGGAGTGGGTTCCTCTGACAGAAATTCCAGGGATCTGCCTAGAGCTCAGAGAGTAATAGGATTCAGCAACCCAATGCAGTGCTTCCAGTCAAGCGAACTACATAATCCACTTTACAGTTCAGGTGACTCCAGCCCAATGAACAAAATAATCCACTCCAGACTTCATGTGATTTCAGACCAATGAACAACAAAATCACAATTATGATTAGAAACTATGGGCAAAGAGAAAAGGTTTTATGAGTAATCAGCATGTAAATGTGCTCTATATAGCCAGAAAGGGAATTTGTACTACAAAACATTAATAAATTAGTGTTTTAGCACTCAGCCTCTATGGACTTCCATTAATTCCAAAATAAGAATGTAATGGTTTCTTTAACCATAACATATAAATTTGTCTGTTCCATCTGACCATGGGTGATTACCAGCCAGGGATGACTGGTTTGTCACTTCAAAGTATGCTCATTCCACATTTTTCTTATCACCCAAATATTGGATAAAAACTGTATATTATTTTTGAAAAAAATAACAGATAGATGAAAGATATTTTCAGTTCAGTCAGTCTGATTTCTTTGTTACTTTGTCTCTCTACATTTTTATTTTAAAAGTTTTCACGCATTTTGTAGTTGTCTTCTGCTTTCTTCTTTAACATTAATTTACCAAAACCACCCAAAAGATGTGGAATTAAAGATCGCAAAAGCAATTCTCGGAAACCTCCATTTTTGAGTATCCAGGTTGAGTGCTAAGAAGGTTTACCTATGAAAAACAGAATGCTACAGAGGTCACGTCTGGAGAAAGGAAAAATGAACACTATGAATTTGACAAAAAGGATAATCTCTTTCAGAAACTTCTAAAAGGGCACCCACCACAGAAATAATAAATAAATGGAGAATCACGGACATGTCAGTTTTTTAAGGTTTGGCATGAAACTGCAAAAGTCATCATAAGAAGACAACCATTGCTTTAAAAAAGCCCTGTAAAAAATAGTTGCAGTTTTAATCTCTAAAATTAAGGTGGCTGTTATTGGGCTATGATTACTATCTATAACTGTTCAGTGCCATCTTGCTTTCACCTGTGGCCCTCCTATATGTCTGACTGTCATGTGCTATCTATAGTTTCCATCAGGTCTGTCTGAATGGAGAGAAATTAAGACCCCCCTGCCAAAAAAGGATTTATATCCTACAGTGTACTGTATCTGTACACGTTCACCTTGAATCCGGTTCATTGCTTAATATCTTTGGTCCTTCCACAACAGTAACCACAAGAAAAGAGCAAGCTGATCCTTGAGCAAGCTGATCTAACTTCTAATTTGGCCCTGCGTTAGCAGGAGATTGGCCTAGATGTCTTCCAGAGGTCCTTCACACCTCAGTTAATCTAAAAGAATAAACATGAGTGAAGTCACTTATGTGAAATTAAGTGAAAGATGTGTTGAATAAATGAAAGAGTTAACATTTGCAAGCAGATTTCTTCTGAAGTCACTGAAGTAAAAAATAAACTCTGAGTGTGGAAGAAGGTCTGTGTTTCTACTGTTACTTTTCTGTATCTCATTTTACTGTTTCCAATGCCTGTCTCTTTTTAAGGCTCATTCTTCCATTTCTTCTAAATATTCTCTTGGAATCTCTCTGAGATTTTCCTAATAACCATCGATGTATATGGTGTAAAGTCTTAAATATGCTCATGCTGAAATTAGCATTTTTCAAAACAACATTAAAAACATCAAAATTACATTTCAAAATGAAACAGTTCATTAACAGAAATCTTTTATTATAATATGTTAATTCAAATAAAATGTTTGATCACTAATTGGGATTTCTGGGGGAAAAAAAAGCACACAGTTTTTTCTCCAAACCTCCACTTTAATATTGAAACATTTAATTTTAGGTGAGGGAGCTCCCAAAACAATGGGAGCCACCATGTGTTTCAGTTTTCTGCTTCTTCCTCAAAATGTCGATAATTAACAATTTTCTATGTTAAAAAAAAAAAATTACTTTGCATGAAAACATGTATCAAGATACCAGGTCCCCTGAGGTGCAAATTATTTTCTGATCAGTTTGAATTGATAGATATTAATTAAAATGTGTTCTTATCCTAAAAGCATGTGTTTGCCTTTATCAAATATATTAATTGTTAGCACACTTGGACTGTGACTTTTTTCATGGTTTGCAGAGCTCCAGCTGTGACAGGGACCATATTAGATGTGGATGTTAGTATAATATGAATAAGAATGTATTCCTGCCTGTTCAAAGTACTAACAGTATATTCTTGGAAATTATCTCTGGTTAACCTATGAATTATTTTAAGATTCTGAAATGAAAAATGCCAAGGAAGTGCAAAATGCTGCCATAGTGTCATTCAGATTATTTTATTCAGTTCTAGCTATGTGACTCTCAGTCACTTTAATTGGCACCAAGAAATCTACTCAGTCAACCATGTACTTCACTGTTAGTAAATGGAGAGTGAAAACAGCTATCCAGCATCTTCAAAACAAGGGTGTTTGTGGACAGATTGTCTGGCCACTGCAGTATGATCCTCATCCAGCTCTGAAAATGTTTGCAAGGAATAATGTAACTGCCAAAGGTGTTTAAGAGCAGTCAGCTAGTTTAAAATGCTACAGAATTTAGTTTCCTGGCAAATGCTCTAACAAGCTTTGCTACAAAATGTCAACATTTGGATTCACAGCATCCCAAGATACCTGTTAGTTGCAGCTCTGCTGAAGCTCTGAAGGTTTAACTATCTGAACAATGAAAAATTAGTTAAAGCTGGAAATGTAACAGCATTGAAGCCTAACTTCTCTTGAACGCAATGTGCCAAGAATAGCCAAGATTTCATATGAGCTGAAACAAACATGCTAGAACTAATGTGATTTCTGTGCTTTGGTAGTGTTCTCCCAAAACACATATTATTGGATGAGATGTAAGATTTAAACTTTATCCAGTGAACTGCTCATCATGTCATGGTGTTCAAATAATAACACCCCAGGTTTCTGCTGTAGTTATGAGAATCCATAGTAGAGGTATGTTAGAAGTGGAGGGACATAGGTGGTCAGTGAGTCCCTTTAAATTTGTTAAATAATAGGTTAGTGATATTTTCCAAAGTGTCTACTTGATGTGGAAGCTTGAAACCCGTTTTCATAAATTACAGAGGAACAGAATTTCCAAAATTTTCTTAATGTCTTTGTAAACTTAGCCTTTGGCCGAAGTCATAGCGCTAGACCCCAGTTTTAATAAGCAGTTGTGAAATCTTCCACTTGCAATGACAAAGCTTAAATTACATTCTCAAAAGTATCTTAGGGATTAAGAACTGAAGTCACTTGGGCTATCAGTGGAAATCTTTGAAGACCCTGATCTTCAAAGGTATTTAGGTGTGTCAATATCCTGACTGTCTTATGTTTAAGGATCTATACTCTCTTCAAAATAGAAAGTTTGCAAAACAGTTATGGGTACTACACTTAGGATAACCTGAACCAGGCATGTATTCCTATTGTGTTATGCATTGCACAGAGAAAGCATTTAGAGCATTCAGCTACAGGAATATTCTGCCAAACAGATGTTTATGGACACTACCATAGGAAAATAAAATGGCCTAGCCCATTACTACCACAGGGCTTTGGGAAACCCAGGTCTTGGGCTTGTCATGGTCTGAGCTGCCTGCCTAAAGAGCACTGCAGGGTAGCAGATCTTGCCTAAAGATTTTTTATAAAATGAGGGTTTGGAACTGGCTGAATAACATGACAGAACACACAAACACAAACACACACACACTGAACAAGACTAGCTAAAAAATGTATTTCTTTCTATTTTTTTCTTGCCTTGGTATTCTTTCCCTGCCTCCCCCGTGCCTCGCTGGAAGCCATTTGCTCTCACAGTGCCCAGACGTGGAAGCACTGAGCCTCTGCCTGAGCACCGAAATGCAATAACACATTTTAGTATATGATGGCAGCATGCAGACAGGTTGGGAAAATACAGAAGATCTGAATCTCAGGAAACTTTACAGTTTCAGTGAATTAGATCAGAAGTTTCACCTTCAGTCCTGAAGCATATTTTAAATACACATTGTCAGAAGTTTTGTCTGAGTTTCTCCTTTTTCCTCCTTCTTTTTTTTTTTTTTTTTCTTTGACTATGATTATTAAAGCTTGTCTGGAAATTCTGTGTCATTTGGTGCCTAAAAACCTTCCATTCTTGAAAATCTCAATCTGGACATAAATTACTTCTGCATAAACTCCCCATTTATTCTTATGTTCCTGACTTCAAAGTCATGTCATGTAATTTTTTAAGAACTGAATATATATTTTAAAATTAAATTTAAAAATGTCTCATTCAAGTTTCTCATTTTGTTATTCTGTCTGACTTCAATATAACTCAACTATGGCAGAAGCCTATTTTCAGTAAGCTTTCACAGTTAAGAAATATTAAAAAAAAAAGAAAGAAAACAAAAGACAGGAGTAAACAGAATTCCAAGGGTCATAAAAGAAAATAATTTCTTCTACACATTAAATCTGGTAGCTACACATTTTAAAAAAATTAAGCATGCACTGAGTCCCATCAGGGTAATAATAACTTAATAAATAAGAAAGTCTCTGAACGGGACTGACGAAATATCTTATTGTCCTGAACTGCAATGAAAAATACATTTTCAGTTGTTATGCAATAAAAAAGGCATAATCTAAAATCTTAATGTCTTTTGTTCCCAAGGATCATTTTCAAAATTGATGCTGGTACTTAGCCTTCTGCAGTATATGCCAAGTGCCAGAAGTCCATCATCACAATATTCTTGCAAAGGATTTTTAAGGACTTTTAAGCATTTTGATTTTCCATCACAGAGTCAAGACATTGCTGCTGAAGCTGTTTCCTGCAACAGTGCAGATATTTTCTTTCAGTCTTCCATACCAAACAAGGAGTTTAGGCTACTCAGCAAGGAACACCTAGATTCTCTTCTGGAACTACAATACTGTTCACACCCCATCTTACAAAGCACAATCAGCGACAGGTACTTAATGAGAAAATGTAAGGAACCACACAAGGACACTACAACCTTGTGGCGATATGTATATATATACAAAAAAATATATATTATTAAGCCAGTTGATCCAAGTAGAGAAAAAAGTTAGCTTTCACTGGACAGAATGTTGATGTTTGTATTTTAATTTATATGATATGTCCTTCATGCAGTATATTTATTTGTGTACTTTTTGAACGTGTCATTAAGGAAGTAATGTAATAGTAAATAAGGTAGGTTTGGCTTGAATTATTAACAGGATAGTATATGAGACTACTCAAGCAACATAAAAAAAAAAAACATATCCTAAGGGTCCAACATCACATTAGTTTAGAAATAGTATTTTTATCCTAGTCCATGGCTGTAGAATGTTTGATCCTGCCTACAAGCTTAACTGCAAAGCATGTGTAATAATAACCTACTTCTAAAAAATAATGAGAATCTGAGACCTTTTTCATATAGATAGATCACAGCCTGTATAATTACTTTGTTTGACTGTCATATATCCATGATATTTGAACTACTCAATTCAGAAAGCAGAAAAATGAAACAAAATAGTAGAAGTACTTGGACATTTTCTAATGGAGCAGTTTTCCATTGGAAAATGTTAATAAGATAATAGCTTTTTATACAGTGTTTTAATATATGTTTGTAGAAAATTTGTAGGGAATTTCTGAACAAAACATTTAAAGTTGTATAGCCAGGGATATAAAGAATAATAGTATGTATTTTGTAATTTGCATAACAAGATACTTTGAAAAGGACAGTACAACTTTTTTCCAGTATTCTCCATTTTTCTAATGAAAAATCAGATTTATTTTTCATTTACTCTCCATTTGTTTTGGTGCTAAGACACAACAAAATTACAATGTTAAGAAACAGGAAATCTCTTGCAGATCAGGAATTCTGATATTTGGCTACGTTAGAAAATATCATTTGCATCCGTTTTTATTATCTGCTTCTAACATAGTCAGCTTAAAGTGTTGTTGACTGACATACTCCAAGCCTGAAAGTATCTGCAATGTGATGTAGCTCAGGATTGAGACTTTATACATTTATCTGCAGAAACAGACTAAGGAAGAAAGTACAGTACTACAAATAAGTTTTTTTGCTTGCTATCTATTTTGTATGGTAAGGCCAGCTGCCTGGTAAGAGCCAACAGAAAGAAGGAAATTATTTGTTTCAGCTGTTTAGGTAATGACTTCCTCTCTACCTAAAACAATAGGACTATTATTTTGATGCAACTGCAGAGTGTCAGCATAAGCCATAAAACTTTTTAAGTTACTGTCACAATCAGTCCTCTTATCCAACATTATAATGCCTCTGAAAGGTTAGTATAGAGATATTATTTTTGTTAGGTATAGCCACCAAATATTTTGGTGATGAGCAGAGGTTTTGAGAATCTGAAGATGTATAGCTCTGTTTCTAGATGACTCAATTAATTACTCCATAAGTATGTGTGAGGTTACCAACATCAACAGATAAGTCTTAAATGAGGACAAAACCCAGTTCTAATAAAGAAGAGAATTTTCTAAATTGTTTGGCATATTTAGAACAGAAACACCTTTAATTTACATTTTTCTAAATATGGATTTTACTCATAGGAATGACAGACCCAAATCCCATCATTTTATCAAGATGTCATTTATCCACTGCAGTCATTTGTATCTGAAAGCCAGTGCAATCCATATGTGACCTCTTCTGTCACTCTGAAGAGCTTGCTGCTCTTAGCATCTCTAAACTACCACACCAGCTTCTGAACAATGTCAAAAAAGATGACAAGTGGGCCTTGTCAGGATAACAGAGATGATATACAGTAAAGCAGATGATTAAAACTGGAGTCTAGACTGACAAATACACAATGATCCATCTCGTACTGGTCCAACAGCTGACTTATTATTTAAGATCTAGATCTTTACATGTCCAGTATATTTTATGAGAAGGGACATTGCCTGTATAGTCCACAGACTGTACACCATGTGCCAAACAACCAGGGTCTACTCCATTGATATCCTCAGAAGTGTGATGATTTGCATCAGTTGAGACCTGGCCACCTATCTCAGCTGAAGTGCATAAGCATCCATTTTCTAGAGTATTTTTGTTATCATTTCTGCAGTGGGAGCCCACTTAAGCACAAGAGATCCTTATGGCAGCACTGAATTAGGCCTTAGCTTTTTTATAAACCATCTTGGAAGATGGCTATAGGCATACTGAAAAAGTGGCTCATAAAGAATTAGTTTTGCATAGTGTTTATTTTATGCTGCTCTCTAAACTAATAAACCTGCCTCCTTCTTAAAAAAAAAATGCTTATCTACATCTTGCATTCTTTTCCTCTGCTCAGCCATTTCCAGAGAACATACCATAATTGGCCTAGCTTTTTGTGTATATTGTTAATTTAATTACAGTTTCCTTATATTATCTGCTGTAATTTTAACAGACTCAGGGTTTACTACACACACCCCAAGAAATCAGACTAGTAGGAAAACAGCCTTATCTTTCCAACATATTTGTTTCATACACACAACAATGGTCTTCAGGGAAAAATACAGAAAGAGGAGCAAGGACACTTGAGGTCTACTCCCAGCTGTCCCATATATTTCCCTTCTCACCCCAGGCAAGTCACTAGACCTCTTTGTACAACCCTTACTGGTTTGAAAATGTAAGCAATAATGCTAAGCTGCTGAATTGGACAAACATTGTGAAACAGAGTATTCTATAAACATATCTCAAATAAATGCCACAAATTTATGTTGATTGCATCAAAAATATTTTAAAGCAGTCAAAAATCATCTGTATTAGCAAGTGCTTCACAAATATTTAAAGGACTCACAGTGGGTTTTTTTCTTTATGACCTTACTTAGAAATGCAGAGTTATATTGCTGACTCACTTGGCAGGCAGAACAAATGGGCCCTATTAGCTCCAACTCAGGAATATAAAAGGAATATATAAAAATTCTTGTCACAAGGAAAAAAAAAAATAACAACAGCAGATGTTTCAGGCTTTTGTTTCTGCTGTGCACTGGATTAGAGAGTGAGTAGGGAGGGAAACAGAAAGACATATCCAGCTACCCCAACCCAGTTACACTTAAAATCATTGAAGAAATATCTAATCAAATAAATTTTTGCTGCATATTCTGGTATGTTTTACCAATAAGTAGTCTTCTATGTTGTAAGGGAAAATAATTAAAATCCACTACATATATATACATATGACTGTGATAGTTTAGAGATAGATATATATACTGGGGCCTCAAGTAAAAAAAAAAAAAAAAAACACCTCTACCTCCTCATTCTAGGAAGTTGAGAAGATTTGAAGAATGATCATTTATGCTTTTCAAGACCAAACTAGTAAGTTTTAGTATTAGCACATGGTGACGCTCTTTCATACCCAGCAGAGACAGATTTTGGTCAGAGGCTCAGTTAACACTGTTTACCATTCTACCATTATATTCATTCTGTCATTCATAAAAGCACATCTGCAAATGAGCTAACTCTGCTTCCATATTAATTTTGATAACCAGTTATCAAATGAATGTTCACACTGGCTTAATCTGGTAAACCTCAGAATTAATAGGTATGGAAGGTGTGATAAGAAAAAAAAAAAGAGAGAATTCAGTGATGGATGTGTTAAGATCTGTCAGGTAAAAATGAAATGCTATTTCAGATGCATGTCATTTTTCTCTATAGATCTACAAAATAAATATTAACAAGGTGTTTTAAATGAAGCACTTCATTTACATTCCACCTGTTCTATTCCAATTGTTCTGTTCTCTTAGTATGACTCAACCATTGTACACATCAGCTTTAGCAAGCCATAAAAAGTAATTTTTGGCTTCAGATTCTGTGATAAATTTATCATCAGAAAATTACATGTCAGTCTAGCTTCATGGCTGTATTATCCTTCTGTCTAAAAACTTAACTAACTAATTAAATTCTGTATTAAATGAAATCAGAGTAAGCCCCAGACACTAGTTTCTAATCTGCACAAACATCTCTTGACAGAAAATAGAATTAAATGTGTGTCTCACACTTTCAGAAAAGTTTGCCAAAAGCAGACCCCTTACTGTTTTAGGCACATGGCCTTGTCTCTACCACAGGTGCTATTTGCTATTATGGTGTTTCTCCTTTGAAGATCTTAATGCACCTTCTTAACATATACTAGCCTTAATACACCAAAGGGATGTAAATTGTCAGCCTAGAAACACAAGTATACTATCAAGTCAAGAGGATCTAGTGGCTCTTTTTTTTCTTAAATTAACTAATTTGTATAAATCTGAAGGCTTCATAAAATGTTCTGCAGTTCTTTTGCAACTTTTAGGATGCTTGTAGAGTAGAAATGTGGAAGCTGGCATGACCTTTTTATAATAGCAGTAGCGTGGGGAAGTAGATGAGGAGGATATGCCCAAAGGATGCCTGGACAAGAAAAAACAAGGAGATAAAAGCACAGAATGTGAAGGCACATATGTATTCCTTTTTGTTTCCCTGTGTAATTTCTAAAGGAAGCGTTCCCCACCTGCACACCATCTAGGTGATGCCAACAGCCCAAATGGCAGTATGCAACAGTCTATGCAAAAGCTTAGCCATACAGCTAAAGCAGATCTTACATTACTGCAAAGGACTGTCTGGTAGATCTGTATGTGAACATCAGCTGGGGATGATTTTCACCTCCCAGTCCCCTTAGTCTGCCTTACTTCCCTGTAAATTAACAGCTTTCACTCTTGAGGATTATATATGTCCTGTGGCTCTTGCCAGCAGGACACCTTCTCATTGCTGCCTCCTGGCTACATTTAAATGTTAATGACTAATTCTATAGCTAATACATGCAGTTGATTTTATCTTAATGTCTACCAGTTTTAAATGTCACTGCTTAGACTTGTCTGAAATGAATTTTGCTAAACCATCTCCTGTTAATTATCTTTTACCTTTTATAGTTCTATCTGATGGCCTGTGTTGTCAACTGGGCTGCTAACAGGCAGTTCAGCTTTCTGCCTTTGAGATGGGGAGGTGGAACAGCCAAGTCCTCAAAACAAAGCAGAGCCTGGTCTTCCCTGATGTGAAAAAAACTATTTGGAAAGATGCAACAAATAGAAACCAAATAAACTCTAACTTCCAATGCCATGAAGTTTATGTACCTCTTTAGTTGTGAATACTTTGCATAAGGGATTTGTTGTTTGTTCCTGAAGCCCAACAGCAGCCATATTTTTTTAAAAAATTTTTTTCAATTTTTGACCCATAATCATCAGTTTCATGTAAAGAGAGTAAACAGTAAGTCCAACATCAATTCATCTGTCATAATTGCCACATCCACAGTTTTCAGGAAAAATAAAAACACTTCCATATTTGTATTTTTAGGCTAGTGATCATAGACTTTTTCTGTAAAGATAGTTCCATGCACTGAACTACGAGCAGCTTTGAGAAGAAGAGGGTTGTTAAAAGGAAAAAAGAATTTGGAGAGTATCTGTTTCCATTGCTTTCTTTTTAGCTTTTATTATTGTCTCAATACCCAAAAATATCTTCAATTATCTAGTAGATGAAAAGTCTGGTTCTCACGTGGAAAGGTATTTCAGTGGACAGAGTCCTAGCTTGATGACAGAAAAACCTACAGCAGGTTAAAATCTCTGAAGCGGATACTTCTTGTGTGACTTGAGTACAATGAGGTGAAGACTGGATGTAGTCATGAAGAAGTCAATAATTAGTTCTTTATATCCAAAATTGTGGTTAAGATGCCTTAAGGTAAGGTTAACATAGACCCCAGACCTCCAGAACATGGGCTGAGGTAGCCTCAGAACACAGACTCTACTACCTTTTATAGTCTGAACAGTGGGCAATCTTGGTCTTAAGAGCAGGTTCAGATTTGCATTTGACAGGGACAGTGTAGAGAAATCTCAGCGTCAGATTTACATATAATCACACTGAAAGTGAAGACAGGTTCCTGGAAAAGCATGTGAGTAGGGAGTGAGTGGGGGCGGGACAAACATTTGAAATAGTTAGACAGAAAATACTGTTTTGGAAAGAGTTGTAACGACACCCTATTGTCCTCACTGAATGTACCAATATCTTTGTAACTAGGATCCTCTGTGCCTTGTTACCATGTCTAAAAATTATAATGATAGCATTTCACCATATTACAGAGGAACTGTACAGTGCTCAGATACCATGGGTGCTATGAGCCATATATGCTTAAGAGATTATCTGCAGAAAGGTATGCACACAAATTAAGACATTTTTAGAGTGGAATATTACATTCTGATTAAATTGCTACTCACTAAACGACATTAACCCTTGCTGGAATCCTTCTACAATTCAGTCAGGTTTCTTAAATTTTCTTTGTCTCAATTAATTTTCAAAACTAACCAGAAATTAAGTACTCCAGTGAAAATACAAATTTTCTGTGACTTGCAGACAAGCCTCAAGATCAACAGATATATATGCCAGAAAGATTTTCAAGGGCAAAAGAAATTGACTGCCAGGTTTGAAACAGAAGGCTTGAGTGTATGTTCTGAGATAGCTGTACATTTTCACTACAAGGCAGTTGACAACTGGTGGAAAACAACATCTTTTTAAACAATTTTTGTTGATGTTAAAAGCTATGCTACCATCATTGATACCTGGCACAGTTGTTTTAAAATCCAGCAGAAGCCTAGCCTTAAACTAGAATTGATCAACAGTATTACTATCTTTTCTGTGTCACAGTTAATCATAAATTACTATATTATGAAAATCTGATCTTTTCTTGCCAAAGATGAGTTTTTTAGGTTGTGATATGGTATGTCAAGCCATGCTGCCTATTTCTTTTCAGTTTCTAAGTCTGTATTAGATAGAAGAAGAGAAACTTAAGCAATTCTTGCAGCAAAAGCTGTGTGGATCTCCGGCCCTGAAAGTTTCTTACTTCTGTTTACCTGTGCCATAGATTCCTCCAGTCTATCAAAAAATGATGAGCTATAATTCGTCCTCTCCACAGCACAATTATTCTGAAAAAGCCCAGTAGATATGGCTCTGTGACTATCATGGTAAAGCAGTTAAGAAACTCTAGCGCTGGTAAAGCTCCCTCCCCTTAGGACTTAAAGAAAAAAAAAAAGAAAAAAAAAAAGCCAAAGACGAAATAAAGGCCCTACCTAGCTTGGAAGCAAATTGTAGCATTGTTAAAACAAAGAATCTTCAGGATTATCTTGCACATACTACTTTTCATTGGTTCACGTGATGAATATTTATCCCACACAGAGACAGAGGGCTGGAATAGGTGAATTTCTGAGGTATTTTCCTTTCCTCCTTAACTACTAGTCATTCCAAATCACAGAATCAGAAAGGACTGTTCGTACAGCTGCATGCTAACTTTCAGCCCTCCAGAGCAGGATAGGTTGGGATTGGCTATCTCAGTCTTTTCAGTAATGAGAAAGAGCATCTTTCACCAATAGGTCACCAGCTTAGTTAAAGAAAGGCTAAAAAGCCCGCTAAGGCTTATTTAATGGCCCATCTGTGGGATAAGTTTTTAGAGATGTAAAAATTGGCTTTTAATTCACAAACTTAACAGGATAATTTTCACTAACTGTCATACTCATAAGCAAAGCCAAGATGGGCTTAAGTTAAAAGAATACAAACACACCTTTACTCCCTATTCCCTCCAGTGATAAAGTCCCTGCTAAAGCCAGAAACCATAAACACAATCTGGAATATCTAGTCATCATGGAATTGTTGGGACTTGGAGTGTGTTTTCCATGTGCACATTGGTAAAAGGAAAAAAATATATAGATACACCTTTTTTTTCATGTTTTGATTTCATAATTTATTTTGAGCCCTGCATATCTAGCTAGTACTAACAATTTTTCTGCTTTTTTACCTTTAAAAAGGAAGTTCATCAAATGTGGAATAGTGACTCATTAGCAGCATGAACCCAGAACCGCAATTTGCCAAACCCTAGAAGGTGTGAAGAAGGACTCGTATTACTGACAGCCCAAAAGGAAAAAAAAGAAAAAAGAGCATTCTTCTTCATAAATATTAGAGCATTTCTTGCATCAGACAGTACCAGAAGCTTAAGTGTCCAGTGTAATTATCATTAAAGGTATGCCTTTAAGGGATTGCCCTAGATTATATTGTCACAGCAATCTAACAATGGCTGTAATGCATCAGTTGGAGTACAATAACAGTGTGTATATGAAGCGCTAGTTCCCCAGGATACCGTTGATACCCTGCAATCATTTTTAATTCAGGAACTTTCAGATTTAATCCAGAAGTGGTCTCTGAATTTAATAAGCCTCTTTCAAGAGATCTTGCAGGGAAAGGACTAAGGCCCAGAGTCCTCCTGAGACTCATCCTCCTGAGCTCCAGGTGAGACAACTGGGTAATTTTCCCAGTCTTCCCTTCTTTGTCCAAGGCTGACCTGATACCAGGCCTGCTTCCCTCCTTGGATAACCTTGAACATGGAAGAACATTACTTACCCAAACATGGAAGCCTTGTCCCCTTGGTTTTGATTAAAGATTCTTTTTTTGGTTAAATCACTGCTTATTACATTAGACCAGAGACTGGCAGGCTTCATAAGTCTGACTAGTAAATTGAAGCAAGGCACATCAATTTTTAAAGAAAGCAAAGCACTTCATGCTTAATGTTTTTCTGAAGGCTTAAATGTGCAACTCATCAAGTCAAACTGCAGAGTCCCTATATTTCAAACAATTCACTTTCTTCTTTCATCACTTTCTTTCATTGCATGACACCCATGCATCTTCTTACCATGTTCTAACTCTTTTCAAAGCCGGATTCACTGTTGTATCAACATCCTTCGTCTACTTTCATTTCTTTTCCCTGCTTCCACAGATCCTTCCTTATTGTTTAAGGTGGGCATCTCTCATTCTCCAATTTTCCCCTTCTACAAGAATAGAGCAGAAGGATACCTATGGCTATGTCCCACAAAACATGACACAATAGAGACAAAGTCAGACACTGTGTGGACAACCTGAAACCACAAGGATCTGAGAAGATACAGATGCAGATATTACATGCATTGCAAAGTTTTCACAGTTCTGTTTAGCAGTAAGCCTGAAAGGTCACTCTCTGTGGAAGAGATAGGCAGATGGAAGATCATGCTGTGCTTCTGATGGCTCCCAATTTTGACATTACATTGCAGACAGGGCCTAGAATTGATGTATATTTTTTCCTAGAAATTGGGTGGTAACTCCGGGTTGTTTTGGTTTTTTTTTTTAGTTTTATCAAATATAAAAACTCATTATCAATAGAAAACAGTTATATATTTGTATACAGATGCTTCTGCACTTTCTCTGAAGCATCTTGTTTCATGTACTTGTCCTCAGATCCAATTCCTTTAAGTAAAACGCACATCAGTACATGCTAGGTGTTGTTAAGAAATTCGCAGGCAGTCTTTCCACTTTGACTGGTCCATAGACATAGCAAACTTTGAGAAAGGCATAGAGATCATTTAAATTCTGTCTTACATTTTGCAACCCAACATTTTCTCTTCATTTGCAAACTTGAATTGAAAACTTAGACACACACACACCCCCAGGTCAATGGGGATGTTTGGTTATTAATAACAATACACATCCAACACTTGAAACCACGATGAGTACACCAAGATGATTCCAAGGCTTTCATACATTTTAATGTGAAATTAGTCCCTATGATTGAAAAACTTAAAGCAGTGCTAGTGATAGTTTGATTCCTGCAAACATTGACATTAAAACTCCAGGATTATAAAACTGCAGTTATTTGCAACTTCAAAGTAGCTAGTTGTGTCGTGAAGGTGGTGGTGGTGTTTTGGAAGTGGCAGCTAGTCAATTTTCTTTTTTCAGTACCAGTTGAGCAAATATACAGCACCACCCTATCTAAAAAAAAGACCAAGAGTAGTACTGTTTTGCAGTATGAACAAAGACTATAAAATCTCCAAGTATTTATCCTCCAGCTGTAAGTCAATGTTTTTTCAAGGATAATTGATGCTATTTTAATCAAGGACTTGTTATATTTTCTGGTGAACAACATAATCTACATGAGTGGAAAAGGTTTCCATGATGCCAAGTGAGAAGATAATGAGCCATGTTAGCATACTGGGCATAATTTGCTGACTATTGTAAACTGAGAACAAATGTCCTGGTAGGTTGCTCCTGAGGTACAAAAAGAAAGAGGTAAGAATGAACTACCAATACTGTTGATCAGACTTGGTCCCCCATCCAGGATGACAGTTGTCAACTAGGATTTCAATGCTCAACATAATAAAAAGGATGTAATTTACGTCTGATATAGTAGGGAAATTAAGATGTACAGGATACAATGAGCTTCCCTCTGACAGCAACAGAAAATGAATTAAATAAATCTGACCTTATATTTGTTAATGAAAACAATTCTCTTGTTACAGGCATAACAAGTACAACCATAATATTCAGAAAAGAAGCCAATGAGAAAGAACAGAAATACAAAAGGCTGGCTCTGGAGATCAGGCAACTGACATGTGACCATGACTTTATCTGTTTAGGATTTCCTTATTAAAGAAAAAGGAACATGGTCTGGTAGCAGTTATAATAATAACTGCTGCCTACACTTGGTGTCAGTTGGTTAAAAGATTAAATTGAAAATCCTTGGTGTATTCAAGGGATGTTATAGACATATTTTCAAGTATGTATAAATATTAAAATAAGTGCACTGACTCTGACTGTGAGGTGTTTCCTGCAACGTGACTCATGTGACATTGTTCACTATAATTTCAGTGTGTACCTGGTTATGAGTAACTTTTGCAACCTGGATTTTTTTTTTCAGATCTTCTTGTTGTTCTTTATTTTCATATTTGCTTGCAAACAAACACAACTCTTTCCTGGTTTTTCATCCTCTTCCTAGGAATTTCATAAGGATTAAGCACATTCATAATGGGCCAATGGATAAAAGTAGCCATGTATGGTTCAATGGCCTTGAGTTATATACATACACAATACTCCTTTATTATTATTATTATTATTATTATTATTATTATTATTATTATTATCATCATCATCATCATCATCATCATCATCATCATCAAATGCCTAATGCCTTGATAGCAGTACAATTTCAGGTTCCAGCCTGCCATCAGGTTGCTCACAAAATTTATACGTCTAGAGCAATTTACACTGAACAAGAGTCATCTTTTCCATTAAAAATGGATTTGGGACAATTTTTGTCTTTGCTGACATGAGACTATGCCAGGGATAATTAAAACCTTCATATCTAATATGCATAGGAGAAACTAGAGATGCATACACTTTTACAAACTGTCTCACATTTTCAATATATCAGCTACAGAGCATATTGAACACAAGCCAATCAAATTAGGAGTGACTCAGTCACAGAGTCAGTTCAGAGAACGACTCAGAGTGGGAACTTTGTTGTATGCTTTGAACAACCTTCTCTTTTTCTCCAACACCTGTAGAGTGAGCTTGGCCTCCTAAATTTACTCAGCTGACTAAGTTGAGTTCTGTGTGTTAGGTGGAATGAGGAACGTCCAAATGAGTAGCCAGTTACAAAACCACTCCTTAGACTAAGAAGGTCACAGTGAAAGTAGTACATTCCAGTGGCCAGCAATGCACTGCCTTTCTAGTCCTATGATGCACCTGGGTTTTGGAGGGAAGAATAAGCCACATTTAATTATTCAGGACAAATTCAGTGCCATTCAACACAAGAAACTGGTTGAGGTGGTTTTGGGGGTTGTTTTGTTTGTTTGTCTTTCCCGGCCAAATACCAAGAAAGCATCAATAAAGGAAACATTATGTGAAAGGTGGTTCTTTTCAATAAATGCATGCAAACACTAACACATGAAAATTTGTTCTGCCAATAAATATGTCCCTTTTTGACATATTTGTATTTAGTATGTAAAATTTATGTGCATGGTCTGTCCACATTCTGTGGATGTGCATACTTACACACATCTATACATATCTTCGTTAATTTTGCAGGGATGGGCGTGAGAGGAGGACACATTAATCCTGGGAATCACTCTTTCCTAGCACTTCTTAGAAGTACAAAATGGAAGCAAATGCACCTAGAAAAACTTCATAAAAGTTTGTGACTGGTAAGGAGGAGAGCCTCAAGGAAGTCAAGTAATTGGACACACCTTGGGGGCCAGAATGACTTGATATGTACTCAGTTATACTTGGTTGGCTTGTCTACAATTGCCTACATATTTTTTACAAACCCCGGTACAGTTTGGTGGGTAAGGCACTACCTTTCCAAGAGACAGTAGAGGACTTTCCCATTGGCAGAAGTGGGTTCATCCTACTTGTTGGAAATAAATATTTTTTTCATGCAGTCACAAATGGCTGAGACAGGAAGGAGATCTGACACTATTTCTTTTCCTTGGCTAGTGTTGCTGATGAACTGTATTTAATCATTCATAAGCAGGTTCTACTCCTTATTTATTGGGAACAGATTCCATAACATTTGACAGTTTTCTGACACCCCCAAATTGTTCCAATAACAACAGAGACAATAACAATATCATTTAGAAATCTCTCACATGCTGTATGTGAATGGAGTTACATATCTGCTGAAAGTAACAGAATAATGGAACAGCAAATTGTTTTGTAGAGGGAGCTGAAATTAGAATGTGCCATGCTGCCAAAAGAGACAAAAAGAGATGGATGAATTCTGGAAAGAGGAGAAATTGTTATACCCATGAGAATCGCTGGTTGCTGTTCCCTACCTCAAGGATGTACAAGCTTTTCACATCTTGGCAAGAGGCAAAAACCCCTGATCAATTCATAAAACAGGACAAATTGCATGTGTTCTATAAACAAAGAGGAAGCATGCAGTTCTTTCCACTTACTGACTAAAGGAACTAAACTGGAATTTTCAACCTGTGTATTTGCTGATTAAATCAGCAAATGCCACTGAATGCCACTGAAAATTCAAGCCCTCAGAAGCAGTCCTAGGTACTTCTGCTGACACGAGTAACCCCTCCTCCCTGTGTATTCCATCAGCCTTCTACCTAAAGGATACAAATGCTTTGTTTCCCAGCAGTGCAAGGAAAGCCTGCAACTTGAGTGGTCTTGCAAAAATATGCAAAGCTATAGGCAATACCAGATGGGAAACAGGACTCATGGGATAGCTTACTTTACTCAGCGTCCTGTTCCTGACTGCAGCCAAAACCAGTTTCATTTTAAAAGACACCCAAAAGGTCAGGTACAGGAATGTATTTCCCAGGTATGAAGGAGAAATTCTGTGGAAAATCAGATGACTTACACAAGTGTAAGAAATAATAACATTGGGTCCATTAATTCTGAGGAGCACATAAGAATACAGAGGTACAAGAGAAATTAATGAAAATCGTCATAAACCACAAGAGAATGCAAGCCAACAAATAATATCCTTGGTGATGCTGGATGTGTTTTGCACACTTATTTGTGGAAAACTGTGCTTTCTATCAGTTTAGCAAATCATGACTGCAGCATTATATACCACTGATCATTATGGCTCATATTGCAGTAGAGTCAGAGTAAGAAGCAAGGGGGTGGAAAGCTTCATTTCACTTCAGTCGTTCACTGTTTGGTGTTTACATTACGCTGTATAAAATACAATAATCCCTCTCCTATTAACTTATTTCCAGGCTCCCATACATAAAATAGATAAAAAAAAAATCATGTAATGCAGAACTTTAGGTTCTTGAAACAATTCTGCGAGGCTCTAGTGTAGGATCTGCAAAAACCTCTTTCATATTTCTTGTTAAGTATACTACTTAGTATATCTTTGTTTATGCTGTTAAAATACATGTATTATAAATTATTCAGGATTGTCTTGTGGTGTAAATCAGAATAGCTCTAGAAAATGTAAAGTAAGTGAATTGCTATTGATTCAATTCAGTACCTTCAGGATTATCAATTAAATGAAAAGGGAAAAGCTAATCTTCTACTACCACAGTGCTATTTTTTCCTCTGTTTCTTTTTTAATTAAAAAGTGAATTTTTCATTACATGTTATTGTGAAAATTAAGGGTGGGAATAAAAATGGGTCAGAATGAGAAAAGCTTTGAGATTTTGAAGAGGTATAATGTATTGTTTAGAGTCGATAACAGGTAGGCAGTAGGGGCTTGGGAACTGGGGACAATACTCCCAGCTCTGACCTGGACATCCTCCTGTAAGCAGGGGTTTGGAAGAGTAGATACATCTTTTGTCTTTTAAGATTAACTTGAAAGAGTATTAAGATGTCAGATGAACACATTTTTAAAAAGTAGCACATACTAGGCCTCTACTGCATAGGTTTTCTCCATTTGGATAGGATTGCTGTGTTATATTCAGAACAGGAGGAAAACAAACTTATGGATATTTTCATCTGTCACTCTTTATATTGCCAGATTCATATCCCCTAAAAGAAACAAGTGTGTGAATTTCAAAACCGGAGTAGATGACATGAACAGAAACTCAGCTCCAGGGAATGATATCTCAAAGGGATAATCCCAGCAACGCTCATCAAAAGGAGAGGGAAGAATAGATGTACCTTGCAGAGGATAAGCAATGTGCCATATTTTGTCAGATATACATGATTCCTCATTGCATGTGGCACTGGGAACCTAAAACACACATCTAACCCTGTAAAGATAGAAAACGTTGTCAATAAGACATTACATAATAGCCTGAATCAAACTATACCAATTCAACTATGGGCCCCCAGATCATCTCTATTGATTTAACTAGACATCGCCCTATGTTACTGCTCTGCATGAAGGACGTACAGTCAAGGCCTACTTCTCACACAGTGAAAACTCAACGTCCACTTCAACAGAGCTATCCCAACTTATATTAGAGGGAACCAGCCCAATATTTTATACAATAAAATGATCCAAAATGGTTAATGTATGATAAATATCCTGGATTTCATTGCATTATCTTCACTTATGAAAATGTGTTTTGTCTGAGGTATTATCCTTGCAAGGAAGAATTTTCCACATGTGATCATTAGATCCTATCCAGCTCATATTAAAGGTCACAGGAGGTCACTGTTCCCGAGCAGTGACTCTCCAAAGCCCAACTTACGAGATAAGGACTGAAGCACAGGAGAAGGGTAATGTAGGACAATTTTGCCGTTGTAAAAATATTACCTGTCTCTCCATCATTACTACAGGAGTGAAAATGACTAATGAATGATCTGATACTGCAAAAGGAATTAAAACAGAATTCACTGCAGTTACTGAAACTGGAATTTGGCCAGAATATTATGGTTAATTTTCCTACCTGTGGTGAAAAGCAGAGGATTTTTAATGATCATGACCATAGTTCACCTCTTCTACTTCCTGCCACACTGAGTCCTTACCACATAACAAAGAGATCCCAGCTTCCCAGTACCACTTTCCTACTGTGCCACATGATTTCATTATGCTCTGAAAGATTAATCCTTGGGACATTACACAGTTCTTTTATACACAAACCTTCCAGACTCTGTAACTAGATGGATAATGAGTTGTATCAAAGAGACATACCAACCTAGAGGATTGCAACTGTCAGGAATAAAGCATACACCCCTGCTGGTCTATAGCTGCTTCATCCTATATATCAGAACCAGAAATCTGCTGAGACACTTCCTGCATGAAAAGCAATATTTTTGTCAAATATTACAAGCTAGACTTGTAATCTTCTTTGGACACGGCCTCAGGGGGCCAAATAATCTAAGCTGTTGTGATTCAGCAGGAAGCTGTCAGAAAGAGTTTCAAGGCTTCATGGAGGCTGTTTTTTCTTTTTATGTAGCTTCCTGTGTCTTTTGGATTGTAGAGAAGACTGTCAGATATGACTTCTGATGGAGAAGGCAGTCTGCTAATAAGGCAAAGTCTCAAAGGGGACTCAGTAAAAACAAAATCCTTATCCTTGCAGAAATACCAATGCTTGCATGCTTCTCTGCTTCCCGTACATTCATACATTCTGTACAAGTGTACCTTCCGTACATTCCTACACTCCTCTACCTCTCCTTGGATTGATGAGTTACTGTTCATGTGAGTAATTTACAGAGAACTTGGGTGGAGAAGTGCAAGCTAAAGGAGATATAAAGATCTCAGTGGAGACCTGAGGATTCAGTTAGTGTATATCTATCTGACTGGAATGTCTACAGTTTTTCAATTAGTTCTTCAGACAAATGCAGGGTTGTTCACAAGCATGACCTATTCATGTTATTACAAAGTCTGTGAAAATGGATGTGCAAGCCAGTTAAAAGATGGAATATTCAAGTCTCTCAGAAGATCCTTTAGCATCTTTGAGGTTTTAGAAGGACTTGGTCTGCAGGAAATATGGCTGGGGGTCTTTAATTGAGCTAAGGTGGTTAACTGACCTTTACATTGATTTGGGGCTCTAGGTGAAGGGAAGAGAAGGATGATAGATGGAATGATCTTTAGTACAAAAAGGAACAATGCATCTTTTTTTATTAATCTACTAAGCAAATTTTTTGAAAAACCTCTTTATTTTTATTTTAGCAGAAAAAAACTGTCCACATTTTTTATTTTTTTTTTTTTTTAAGATCTACAGCTTTTTCAATATAATTTCTTTGGATCTGGAGTGTCTCTTATCATTTCTTTGCATCTGGAGTGTCTCTTATTTGTATAGCACTTAAGGCAAGGAAGACCTCATTTTAGCTGGAGTCTCACAGAACTACTGACATCCAGACAAAAGGCAATAATGTCTCCGGAGAAGCACAATAAAACAGTATGAAAATTTTGGCCAAATAGGTTGTCTTATAAGAGAGAAATGAATAATCCCAGAATTTACTTTTAAGTATGACTTCTGAGGTAGTATAAGTATTTGTTTATAAAAAGAAAATCTTTTTTTTTTTCTACTTAAGTTTGATTTAAATACAGATTTTAAGTTATTCCAATGTTGACACACTGTAACTGATAATTTTGCCATATTTATCTGGAAAAAAAAAAGAGACATGGCTACACTTTCTCATATAAACCACTCCTTTTCCATCACTTTTCCCAGCTGTTTAGGTTTTCCAGTTTCTTCGCCTGGGTTTTAAGGAGAGCATGAATTCCTTTATTATCTCTGCTGCCAAAGTTGCTAAAAATCTAATCCAGCTCTCATCCTGCCCTACCTTAATTGCTATAAGCTTTTTGTCTTGTCTTCCCACTGCCCACTTCATCCTTCTCCATAACTCTGTTGCGTGCAAGTCATGAGACAGAATACAGATAAACTCATCTTTGAGCACATTGAAGATGCTTGTTAAAAAGCAGTGTTTTTCTTCTCTTTAGTTTAAAACATGACAAAATCAATTTTTAAAACTTCGCATCTTAAAGTGATTTTGAAGCTCTGAACCCTTTAAGTGATGTGCAAATGGCAGAATGATATCACATTGCCAATCAGTTGCTCACTGTTACAAACTCCATTTTCCATGCTGCTTCAAAAGCACGGTATAATCAACAAGTAAGCCTTTAAAATGCAAATTAAACAAAGTGCACCTTTAGATTGAAACAAGAAAAGACTCAATTTTCCACACACCAAGACCAGAAAAGTCTATTTCATCATAGTCACTTAGAAAGTAGCACTAAGTGTTCGGGGGATTTCAGAAGTCATTTTACCCAGATGCCCCTGTACTGAAGCCCCTAGCTTTAATTTCTAAGATTTGTGATTATTTAATGTAACTAAAATTTATGTGCCATCCACACAGAACAGATTAGTGTTGCAAGTAGCATGGAACTATTCCCATCTGACACATGCTCCTTGCTTCAGAGAACATGAAAATCAAAAATCAACACTAACAGCAGAATGCCTTTCTTATTATGAAAAATGTGGGAGGGAAAAACTTTCTTGTCCTCTCTGGAGGAGAAAACAGAAAGGCTAGCCAAAGTCATCTTAAAATGCTCATAATACTGATAATTGTGCTGAGGGAAAAGCAGGCAATTCTGGGCTTCTCCAAGCCACCCCCCCACAGCACCAGCCATCGCCACGGCCCATCAAAGGGGAAATGAAGTGCATTCACGGTTTCTAAGGCCAGAAAGGATTACCATGTCCATACAAGACGGTACTTCTTTTCCTCACCACAAGAATGTGTTCAAATAGGTGACAAAACATTTCCCTCATTACCTGACATGAACAATATACAAAAGAATCTCTTCTTGTTTTAAAGGCATGAATGATTGCAAGTCTGAAACCTTGTCCAATAAACTTTTAATTTACACTTACTCCCAGAAAACCGCTTCTTATTTCAAGGTTGACTTTGTGTAGCTTCAACTTTCCATCACTAGGTCTTGTGATTCCTTGTGATTAAGACTGAATTTCCTTCTTCACACTCTGCTATCAGATCTCTTCCTATAGTTTGAATACCTATCCCAGGTAATCAAAATTGCCCTCAACTGTCTTTCTGCCAACCTGAATATATTTTCCAGACTAATTTCCCTTTCCTTCCGTGAATTTTTTTCAGTGATCCTTTCCATGGATCTTCCGCATGTGCAAGTACCAGGATTGGATACTGTATTAAGAAAACATTCAGAAATAAAGCTTCTATTTTGGGGACTGGTGTTTTGTATCACGGAACAAGTAACGCTGTTAGAATGCATCAAAAACAAGGGTTGAAATGATTTTTTGTCCAAATTGCATATGAACATTCAGGATATCTTCACATCATATATTAACAGATCACAGTTTAACTTGCCTTTCCACTCAAAGCTGGAAGCCTAACGCTGGATTACAGAGTTACAGTGGAAATCTTTCTTGCCAGGCTACCTAACCCTTAAATTCTTCATTTCCAATATCCTCTGGTGGCAGCAGTGCTAGTCTTGTGACTACCAGAGCTGAAGGTCAGTGAACTTATTATGCTAAAAGCAAGTGCAAGCACAAGTTTAATGGAGCATATAGACAAATTTAGTTGAATTAGGGTCTGGTGTTTTGGCTGGGTGAAAATTAGGATGGAAATATAAATAAGTCTGGATGTTTGGTATTACATATGCTCAACAGTGAATTCACAGAGCTGGGAAGGCAGCAGCCACGAGTAATGGCAGTTATGGAAAGTTTACTGTAGCTTCAAAATGCAAATTATTTCAGCGGCCTAAGATGACAGAAAGAGGGAAGCTAGCTGAGCACTGCACAGAAATAAGATGTGCTAAATGCTCAGGAACTTAGCTCTGCTAAAGCAAAGGCGGGAAGTTTGACTTTCCACTACTGCCCCATAAGCTGTAAATTTTGACATTTCCCTGCTTTATAAAGCTGAACCCAAAGACTTGTCACAGCCTTTTATACAGTTGAGATGACAGCTTGTTGCCTTTAAAAATAAGCTACATCCTATTATAATACCAGCTTCACTTGTCTAAAAACACCTATTTTCTGGAGCACTAAGACAACTGAAATTCTGCAAAGACAGGACTGCCTGGAAGAGATTATCCTCAGAAAAACAATGGATGCTATTTTTTTACCAAATCACCAGTATACTCATTAGGTTGAAGTTTCATTTTCAAAAGGAAGGAAAGAAAAATATGAACAGCAGAGCCTGTCATGAGGCTCTTTCTCCTCACACCTGCTAAATGCTTTCTGCACATCAATGACTACTACCCAGGAGAATGACTGCCAACTCCCAGTCTGTCCCATGCATGACCAACTAGCAAGCAGGGTATTTCTTCGCAAAATACCTATATTTGCAGGAAGGAAAATTCCAGTGCTCCTTCAGCAGTAGCAGCCAGTTTAAATCCATTCTAGCAGTGGTACTCATAATCCATCAACTGCAAATTGCCATTAGTAACAATGCATGTTACAGCTCATGGACTAAAACATATACCCAAACTATATCCCTTCTTTGACCCACAAGTTATATGCTCTGGGTATATTAGTAAGTCAAATGGTCAAAGTAATGAGAGGGTGAGACCAATCCAGAAGACCCTTGCATAGCAAACACACCTTCCCATTGGATACAGTAGCCTTTGTTACTGCACAGCATTGTCCCCGTCCCTGTATCCACTACAGCAAGCAAAGACAACAACAAAGTCTGACAAAACGGCTTTCAAATCTCCACTTCAGCCTACCCCCTTGAGTTAAATTTCATTCACTGATAGAAAAAGGAAATGGGCCTTCTCTGAATCAGGAGAGGTGATGGGAAGGGGGGAGAACGCTTTCCACAACACATAATAGTTCTAGATTTGTATTGTCCAAAGAAGGGTCTCCTCTTAGATTACTGACCTCAGCCCAGCCCAGTCACCATGGACCTGCCCAGCCATCCTGGGGTTTTGTCTGACCCTGGTCACCCTCATTGGGTCTGATCCTGACCCTGACCTGTGGGCTTACTTCCCAGCTCTGCCTTGACCTAGCCCCACAGAGAAGCCTGATGCCCTGGGCTCAGGACTGTCCCAGGCTGCACCCCCCTCTTCCCCCTCCCCAGCTTACCCTGTTCTTTCATTGGGGGTGATAGGACCAGGCCCTGGCTGGTGAGGGCTCTTGCCCTGCCAGCCCAAGGATCCCCCTCAGCTCCCAGCCCTCACTGCTCATTGGTAGCATTACCCTTGCCCTCCTCAGAAAACAGCTGGCATTCATTTTCTCAAAGCAAGTTAAGATTTCTGCATGGGTTTTAATTAGCTACCCTCAGGTTATTAAAATACATAAGCTTGATGATGGCCAAAATCCTTTTCCTTTCAACTTTGGAACTCCATTAGCTTTAGACTATGAATGGTTCAGGATTGCAAGTTTTTTAGACCTTGTAATCTGAATACATGTCATTTGTAAAATAATTTTCTTTAAAGTACATATAATTACAAAACTCCTTGCATGGGTTCCTTTGGGAGCTAAATCACTCCATCTGTTTCAAAACTTTGCACTTCTCTAGCTGTTCTTAGTCACTGAATAGACTGTACATTCTGGAGAGTCCATGCTTGTGGGAAAATGATAAAATTCTTAGGGGAGGTCTGTAGGGTGTTTCTCTTTGCTTCCAGTATAAAATATAAGCTACAAGATATTTAAAGGGGATTTCCTAATCAGTCACTCTCACAGATTTCTTTTACTGAAGTGTCAGCAATGCTGTCCTGGTATGGGAACTGGAAAGCATGTTCAGAGACATAAATACATTTAAAGTATGATTCTTTGAGTCTGGTTTCATTACTTCTTGCTAAGACTGTTTGATGGTTCTACTTATATGTGGTTTTTAAGCATGGGTTATCATTAATCATTGACTGGGCTACCTCAGCCAACGCACAAGCTTCACAGTACAATTCCAAAAACAGAAGATCAACTTCTATTGTCTCTCCTATCCTTGAAGCAGAAGCAGGGAACCTACCTCTCCAGCAATCTTCTACCCTTCCTACAGCAGGACCTACAGAGGACCAGCCAGGTCCTCCTCCGTCCTTGGAACAGCTGCTCAAAAACGTCTGTCATTAGGTTCACCATGACAGTATTACTTTTACTTCCCATCTGGAAAGATGATCTATGTAGTTTATATACTATCTAGTATGAGTATTAAGAAAAGAAGTTGTTCAGTGTAAAATAATTTCCAAAGCCAGAAAGAACAAGTGCATTACACTGTTTGGCCTCTTCCCTAACACACAATTTCATCCTGTAACCCTTACTTTAAGTCTAACAACTTTGATTAAAATATTTCTTTGAGAAATGTCCATGGGTGAAATAATTTCTGAAGCTTCTGACACTGACGTACTTCCGTTTGCTTCTATGGTGTTGACTTATTTTAGGATTCAAAAACTTTCTTTAAGTGCCTGATCATATAATTAACCTAATACTAATCTGGTCAGGTAAGGGGGAATGAAATAGTCATATATGACCTATGTGTCACAAGAAACCAAACCAAACGGCTTGAATTTTACATAACAAATATTCAAAACAAGCTTTGTCTGTAGTTTGAAGACCAGAACAAGAATCAGAATGAGTGGCAGTTCCAGGGGGAATAACCATGACATTCCTTAGTTATATCACTGCTAATAATTTTTTTTTGAGAGACAAATTAAGAGGAACATATATATAGCTAGAGAGATAAAAAATGCTGCTTTTTGTTTATGGAATATTAATGGGAATTATCACAATGTTTATCTTTGTGATAGGGGAAATTAGTGAAGTGGTTTACCCAAAGTCCAGGGCATGCAAACACTCTACAACTTAATCTCTGTTCAGTGACTACTCAGTAGAGCCTGTCTTCCTACTTACACATCATGAGTATATGGCTATCATAAAAATATGCTGTATGTTTGTTTGATAAATAAAGCATACAGATAACTGAGCAGGAGCCCATGGAACCCATAATTTTATCCTCTTGTACACAAGAGACAATCATGTCTCTATTCCGTGAGGAACACTAACATAAGTTGAATGATCATTTCTTCCAGTTAGTTTGCTTGCAGTTCCAACAGCTGAATATGCAAACTAGTTTATCTTACAAATCTAAAGCCTCGCCTTTTAACTCGATGGGAACATCTCAGCACATTATCTTTTGGCTTACAGGATGCTTACCAAGATAAACATCTCCTTTGCATTTCTTTTCTTAAAAACTGAAAAAAACCCTATCTACTAGATCCTGCCAAAAATGTCTCATCTCTTTCCATCTAGCACTGCTAATTTAAGAATCCTTCTAAATAGTGCTGAAGTTCAACATGTAATGTCAATTCTTATGTCTAACTAATAGTCATAGTTCATGATATGAAGCTGTTTTGGAAATGCTGGAGAAGCATATAGCCCTGAAGAGGGTTTTAATTGAATTAGCAGAATTAACTCTAAGTGAAAAAAAATTGACATACTCTTTTAAAAGACAACTAAGAAACACTTTCAACTTAAGAAAATACCATAGTTTAGTCTTAAAATAAGCTGGTAAAGGCCTAATATAAACTGGAAAAGCACCTCAGGATTGTAACAGCAGGGTCTCTTCTGACTGCCTTTAGCAATGTGATTGGGCAGGTACAGCTCCTTAGAGAGAACATGTTTGCAGAAGTACTAAAAGGAGGCTACTAGAGTTAATAAAGTGTCCTACTTGATACTCTTCGCCTATTTGAAGCAATTGCACAGGAGTTAATAGCTCTCTGGAAGCAACAACACTCAGGAGGTTAAAAAGTTGCCATCTTATTTGTAGGCTATTCTTCATCACAGTATCAGAGTGAAAAAGGAACCCAGGGGATTACAGACAAGTATAAAAGCATGTGTTTCACTGTATGATCAATAGATCTAGTGATCCTATTTCTTTATTCTAGACTACACTACACAGACTACAGTGAATAAATAAAACAGTGAAGTGAGTTGAATATTTCAGCTTGCTGGACAAGAGAGTGCATGCATGTGTGTTTGTGCACACACATCTGGGAATTCTGCGATCTTATAACATCTTTGGTAATGACTGAAAAATGTGCAGAATCAAAAATGTGCATTTTCAGTATTAACCTGAAATCATTCAAAATTTGATGCTTAAAAAATGTGTAGTTATCCTTTCCATGAAGCGTATTAATTTTTTCTGTTCATACTGCTGAACAACCTCTACGTATTCCATACAACAGAAACCAAGTCCTGGCTGTTTAGTGCTGTTAACAATTCCAGAACACCTCTGATACTCCTAAGGTCTTTTTCCTTGGGGTGGGTTTGAAATCCAAAGCCAGACTTTCTGCTTATCCCAACGTGGTGACTTTCAACAGCTCCTTCATTCTGAAGCTAGTGACAGAATACTTGGGCTTCCACTGTCTAGCAGTTTTAGGTGCAAACTACTTTTGCCTAAGTACTTGGCTGAAGCTTTCCTACAATCTGGATTCTCTAACAGAAAAACAGCTTGAGACATACTGGAGAAGTACCCCAAACAACTCCATATCACTGAGATGTAGCTGATTTTTTTCAAAGTATCCTCAGCCATACTGTGATATGTTAAATACTCAACCTCACTGGAAGGAAAAAAAGAGAAAGAAAGTACACTGTAGAAAAGTCATCATGAAATGATTAAA